>NW_024412420.1:17805274-17849040 GCF_014898765.1 Herpailurus yagouaroundi
CCCTCCCAATTCCATCCTTGGGGTCCCCCCTCCCTCAAGCTGCCTCCACATCAGTGCCCCTCCCAACAAAAGGAGACATTCAGAGGAGAGCTCAGCTGAGGTCTGATCTCTTTCTTTGCTTCCTAATGAGTTTCTTGCCTTTTGGGGTGCTCACCCTCCGGAAGAGCTGGGGAGAGTATCAAAAGAGGGATGCCTGGAGAGTGACTGAGTCAGAACCAGCCTCAAAGAAGACTTGTTACTTTGTCCCCCAAACTGAAATCTGCTGTAGGTTTTTTGCCGAATCCAGCATTAGTGTATGTGTCCCTCCAGTATGTGTCCCTACTGCCAGATCTTAGGCCACAGAATTCCTCACGGGTTACTCAGAGGTGACCCAGCCATGGAGGAAGCCTCCCAAACCCCTGAGGTCTTAGGAGTCTGACACCTGCCCCAATTTTTTTCCTCCTGGCCACCTCTACCTCATCTAGGGAGAGGAGGAAAACAAATACTAAAGACTTGTATTGAGTGTCCATGAGAGAGCAGATTCACACCCCTCTCTTTCCGATGAAGAGTCTGAGCTCCAGAAAGCTCAAGTGGCCTGTCCAGGGAAGGTAGTAATGAAGTAGAGAGCTGAGATTCAAACCTCCTCTCTCCGCCTGTGGAGTCCAGTGCTCGGCCCCAAGCATGCTGCCCCGCGAGTAAGTCTGTCTCATGTGCCTGTGTTCAGGCCTCTCTGGGTGATCTATGTTTGACATTTGCTTCCAGGTTACAAAATAGCACGTACCACCCTAAACTTCCTTTCCCAAAGCAGCTGTCAATACAGATCCATTTTCTTGTTCACTCCTCGCCTCAAGGGAACAATGCAGATTTATCGTACCCGTTCTGCAGATAGAGAAACTGACAGAGAAGCAAAATGATTCACTGAAGGCCAGAGAGGTAGTAAGTACCAAGGCCAGGACCTGAGCGCTTTGGTCTCCCCGGGGCCGCTTCATGGGTTCCCACCATCATATCAAATTTGTTTTTTACCTTCACTTCTCGGATCGGGGACCAGAACATATTTACAATTCAGTATGGCTTCAAGAAATTGGATAATCTTGCCAAAACTGGAGGATGGAAACCTGGACCTAGAAGCCTGGCTTGCTTACTTCTCCTCAGAGCTTAGCTTCTTGCCTCCCTAAATGTGGGTTCCAGAGATGGGCAAAGCAGTCAGGGTTATGGGCATTGGACTGGTGTCCAGGCAGGATGCTTGGATCTCTCAACTGCCCACCTTAGGGAGTTCTTCAGTCCCTGTCCTATTTATAGAGGGCATCGATTCACTTAACAGATGTTTACTGAGCACCTATTATATGCCACCTCTTATAAGCACTAGGGTATGCACAAAAACTAAGATACAGTCTCTGCCCTCAAGAGACTGTCTTATTGTGAGTTGGGGGTAGTCAGACATACCAAGTGCTAAATGCCACAAGATAAACAGTCACCCAGAGAAGTGCTACAGGAAGGGATCTTAAAGGATTTACAAGGGTGGAACCAGTGGAGCAAGTACTTAGAGTATGAAAGTACCAGCTGTGCTGTCTAGTTCATAGGTGAAGGCAGGATTTGGTGCAAGAAACAAAGACCATTTTAGGAGGGTTTTTTTTTTTTTTTAATGTTTATTTATTTTTGAGAGAGAGGGAGAGGGAGAATGAGTGGGGGAAGGGCAGGGAAAGAGAGGGACCGAGAATCCGAAGCAGGCTCTGCCCAGTCAGTGCAAAGCCCAAGGTGGGGCTGGAACTCATGAACCATGAGATCATGACCTGAGCGAAATCAAGAGTCATACTGATGAGGGAGCCTGGAGCAAGCTGAGGGCAAAGCACAGGCTAACAGCACCTCCACCCCCACCCCTGCCCCGTGGGATGTGTGTCATATGTGGGACACCCCTGGCTGCCCAAGAACAGGAGCAAGGAAAGATAGCAAATGGTTGACTGATAGAGATCACGGTCGTGCAGGACAGGCGTCTCCTTCAGTTTACAGATCACTTAGTAAACAGTAAGAAAAAGGCAACCTTATCCATAGCCTAATCTCCAGAAACCTATAGACTCTGTTTTCTAGAGCCCCAATATCACCCTCATCAAGATGGAAGGGGGTTGGAGTGCTTGCCATGGTGATGTGGGAAACAAAGGTAATGGAAAAGTTAAATTCCCTTACTGCCTACAGCCCCTGATGAGTCCTTGAAACAGGCAGAGAGACCTCCCTCTAGGAGTTCAGCTGCCTCAGTGATGACACTTCGCTACGGGCAAGGGCAAAAGGGAATTTTGGCTTAACATTATCCTGAACCCCCTCCCCCAGGATCCTATAGGTCTACATCAACATATAAAAATTCCTCTGGAGACTTCCTTTATCTCAACTCCCCCAAGATATATGCTGGCAATCATACTCCAAGCTTTTGGCGCTCTGATACACGTCTGAAGGGTCTCATGACTGAGGTTTTACTGAACGGTAATAAATGGCATCTTCTTTACAACAGCTAGACCCTCAAGGTCCTAGAAACCTTGCTTCCAAAATTCCTTAGAGACTTACGGTGTCTCTAACCTTGAGGGACCCAACCTAACAACCTGAGGGTATACAACAAGTTACCCCTCACAACACCAGCACAGCTCTTTCTGCCCATGGGTCCTGTCCCCGAGCTTTAATAAAATCACCTTTTTGCACCAAAGACGTCTTCAAGAATTGTTTCTTGGCCTTCGGCTCCGGACGCCCCCCACCCCCTGTCATCACCCCAAAACCTCATCAAGATGCTCAACCTAGGGGCGCCTGGGTGGCTCAGTCGGTTGAACATCCGACTTCGGTTCAGGTCATGATCTCGAGATCTGTGAGTTCGAGCCCCGCGTCAGGCTCTGTGCTGACAGCTCAGAGCCTGGAGCCTGCTTTGGATTCTGTGTCTCCCTCTCTCTCTGCCCCTCCCCTGCTCATGCTCTTGTCTCTCTCTCTCTCTCTCTGTCAAAAGTAAATAAACATTAAAAAAAAAATAAAAAGAAAAGATGCTCAACCTACTGAGCAACCCTGGCGCCCCTAGGTGCTTTATGTAGAAGGTGCTATGAACCGACCTGTGTCCCCTCATTCGTATGTTGATGCCCTAACCCTCAGTGTGAATATATTTAGAGACAGAGCTTTCAGGAGGTAATTAAGTTTAAATTTTCTCTCTTGACAGAGAAAGGCCTTGTGAACACAGGGAGAAAACAGCCACCTGCAAGCCAGAGGAGAGACCTCATTAGAACGCAACCATGTGGCAACCTGATCTGGGACCTTCAGAACAAAGACAATAAATTTCTGTTGTTTAAGCCATTTGGTCTATGGCATTTGGTTTTGGCGTCCAAGCAGACGAAGACCACGGGGAAATAGGTGCCTGCCAAATTGTTAGATGGACTGGAAAAGCAGGACTTTATAATGAAGCCCCAGAAAGGATGGTCCAGTAGGAGCCCCTACCTCTGCCGCAGTCGGGGGGAAGGGAGAATGAAGAGGCTACGGCTGGAACTAATATCATGGATGCAACCCCAAAGCTCCACAGGAATCGGTGCCAGGCTTCCACCACCGTCCCAGACACTGAACACTGTGGGTGCTGCCGCAGGAAGACCCCATCTCCAGGGGCTGGCCTGCCAGCAGAAATAGCAGAGCAACAAGAATGCAGTCTCATCACCCTCCCAACTTTCAAGTCCGGAACAATGCACTTTGCATCCAGACCTTTAGCTGCGAGGAAAGCTAAGAGATGAGTTTCTTGGCTTTCCAACCTCTGCAAGTGCTGGAAGGTACTAGAAGGAGGCGGGAATGGATGCTGGGGGCCGGTCCATCTTGTCCACACACTGGGGCAGTGGGGGTAGAAGTTAATGCTGGAAAGCTACGTTGGGGTTAGAGTTTGAAAGGTTGTTGAATGGGTTTGGAGTGGGGGACGGGGCAAGACTGGGCAGCTGCCAAGATGAAGCAAGGCTCTGAAAGCTAATCGAGGGCTCTGGAAAGCAGAAAGCTCTGGCGTGTGCATAAGAATCACTTGGGGATTATCAATTCTGATCATCGGCAGGACCCAGGAATCTGTATTTCTAATAGGAAAATCCTGCCCCAGTGCCCCTTCTTCTGTGATTCTGATGGATGTGGACCCTAGGCTTTTAGGAACATTGTCCTGGGACAGGAGCTCTGATGGGCAATTCCACATAGTACAGTGAGCTCTGAAAAGGTTCCATTTGTCTGGGGCACAGTTAGCCCAGTTAGCGCCTTCTTCTCCTTCCTGAGAGCTAGTTCTAAAGACCGGATGCTTGAACCCTGAAAAATACCAGTGATAGTGGGAGTGCAGGGGCAGGGGGCTCTGCTGGAACCCAGGAGTCTAGGGATTTAACGCATCCCCCACCCCCGAAAAAAACCACCCAGGAAGAACTAGGTGGTCAGTCAGTGACAAGCACAAGCATCTCTTGGAGCTGTGGCTCACTGTGTTCTCCCTGCAGCCCCCGGCACTGGTGTTCAGGACCTTTGGGACCCTATTTTGATAGCAGAGGTCAGACAGTGCCTTAAACCCTGGGGGGTTCAAGGATTTGACAGAAAAGGAGCAAGCTGAAACAGAAACAGGGGACAGGAGAGGGAGGAGAGAGCTGGCTGGCCCTGCCATCCAGAGTGGCCTGGAGTCCCCACTCGAAGCCAGCGTTGTCCATAACCCACACTGAATCTCAACACAAAACAATCGATTAACATAGATTTTCCTTTTCTTTCTCATTTTCTTTTCTTGGTTCTTACTCGCCACTCCCAGGCCCCAGCCTCCCCCCCCACCCCCACCCCCAGCCAGTTCAGAGGGCAAGGCCACAGACATGAAGAAGACCTGGCCTTCTCCTGGCAGCGCCCCCAGCCCAGCGCCCCATCCCTGGGGAGAGTGTCACTTCGAGCCAGAGCGGGGCCAAGTCTGTGGGGCTCACAGCCTGCACTGAGGACACTTCCTCCTTCCTCCCCAGGGGTACCCTTCCACACCCAGCTCCTGACACACAGGGCCCCCTTTAGAAGCTTCAGCAGCCCTATTTAGCCAGGGTCCCCTGGGCCTTCCCCCTTGGGCTGGTTCTCCCAGGAGAAGAACAGGCTTTCAGGCTGGGGGAGGGAGTCAGACTTCCCAGCCCCCAGTTATCACCACAAAGCAAAGTCCAGGGAAAGGGGGGGGGGTGTTAGAGAGCCAGGTCCTTGCTAGTAAATCAAAGTTGGTTTCCCAGATGGAGCTGCAGCCGCTTTGATTTCTCAAGCCGCCCCCTCCCCCTCTGCCTCCCCTCACCCCCTCACCCCCAGCTCCACGGTTTCAATTCCTCCCTGAAAAGCAGTGGGGCCTCCTTTCAAACCAGCCCAGCTCCTCCAACTCCCAACTACAGCTTAAGTTACAGGAAAGAGAAGGGGGAGGGGGTGAGGTGGCCCAGCCTGGAGGAAAATGAGAGAAATTCTGGGAGAAGTGAAGGGGGCAAGGGAGAGTGAAAAGAAAGGAAGAATGAGAGGGAAAAGATACAGGAAGTTAGGAGATGGGGTGCAGCCAGTAACAGAAACGTGTGCCCTATGGGAACAAGAGGAAACCCCACCTGGGAAGCAAACCTATCTTGGTCATCCTTCCCCACGTGAGCATCCCCCACCCCCATCACCCCTGATGACTGACTCCTCCACATCCACAAGTCTATGATTCAGGCACTCCCATTCCTCTCCTTTTGGCATTAGGTTCTAGAAGGTTCCAGGAGACAAAATATCTGACTCATTCATTCCCAGAGACACTTATTTCCTGGACCGAGAAGGCAGAGTCTCCCCCAAGAACCGCACTAACCAAACTCAGCACTGATTTTTCAGCTTCATTTTCCCCAGTCTGCTCTGAGCAGCCTCCGGCACCTTACTCTTGCTTGGCCTAGGCCTGGGCGAATTAAAGTCCTTAATTAATAGATCATCTGTTATATCTGTTTAATCCTTTATGGCCCATTTTGCCATCCAGAGACCTTGGGGAAGGGTGCTAGAGAGATAAAGGGCTAACAGCTATACTCTGCCACATCGCCCTCCTCCTCTGTCCCCAGAGCCCGGAGCAGCCTTGGAAATTGGCAGGGGGTGGGGTGAAGTACCCCAAAAGGGGACCTCCAAGTGGGCAGGGAATGGGGGCTCTGGGAGTCCTAGGCCTGATTTTTTCTGAGGCCCATTTCTAAGGGCTGGTTCCCTGAGAGCTCAATGGAGAACAAAGTTCTGGAAGAGGAAATTCGACGTCTCACCTGAAGGTGGATTCCAGGTCTTGGTGGCCAGACTCTGGGAGAAAGGAAGAAAAGGAAGATTCTTGCACAGCAGAGACGAATACTTTGTGGGTTGGGGGAGGGGTGGCCAAGTAGACTCTGATAGCTCAAACCTGTTTTCCCCATCGGGAGTATTTTTGCTTAGAGAATAAAACCGTTGACGATTCAAAGTATCTAAAATTGTGTTCTCTTCCTCAGCCCTTCCCTCCTAAACAGGATTGAGGAAACAAGGAAAAGATGCCTAACCTTACCAGGGCCGATGAGCTAAGGTTTCCTTAGCTGAGAGAAGATCCCTGTGCTCTGAGCAGGCCTGCGGTGTGTTGGATATTGCCAACTGGCGGTCTTTCACTTATCTGTAACACACAAGCCTTTCGAGCGAGGGCAGTTTCCATGATCCGAACATACTATTCCCACAGCTCCCCATATCTGGCCCAAAGGTAAAATCAAGAAATGTTTTTATGATCCCTTTATACAGATGAGGGAGCTGAAGCTAAGGAAGGAAAGGTGACCTACCCAAGGTCACTCAGCAGATGTGGGCTGCAGCCCAGACATTCTGAGCCCCAGACCAGGTTTCTTTCCTTTCCACTGGCTATGTGCTCTATTCTCCCATCAGGCTGAGATTTCTGCTCTAGCAGACCATCCCGCGAAACGGGGTGCACGGTGTCATGGCAGCGGGGGCACTCAACAATCATTCCAGATATCAGATTTGTAGGTGGAGAGACAATTGAGGCACAGCAGTGCCTCAAGATTTGGAGAAGTGGCACTGGCACTGTGCACTGGGGACACTTAGGCTCCCGGCCTACAGGAGGAGCCCAAGACCAACCAGAATGTTCCTCAGGGCTGAACAGCAGTCCCTCTCAGCAGCAGGTGGCAGACTGTTGCCCCCTAGACTCGAAGTTTCCTGAAGCTGGAGCATAGGTCTCTACAGACGTCGGCTGCTTTACATATAGTAGGTGCTCAATAATTTGTTGAATTAAGAACAATCGCTATTATTTTTCAAGCTTGTAGCCTAGCATCAGGTCAAGTTAGTGCCATGCTCTACCTCATTTCATTGTCACAACTGAAACAAGGTAAACAAAAATTCTGACTTGAGGCTCTCAGGCTCAGAAGAAACAAATCTGTGACATTCACATGTTGGCTGGAATCTCTCTTCTGGCCCCACCACTCCTTCTCAGTCTCCCTCCTCCTCAGCCCATGGTCCTCAACGTTGGCATCTCCGAAATTTCGGTCTTCCCATCCAATCTGCCTCCCCTAGGTGATCTCAACTACTCTTACAGCCACAATCATAGGCTACAGCCACCAGATCTAAATCTAGCCCAGAGCTCCCTCCTGGGCCCTGACTTAGAATATCCACCTGCGTTCTGGACACCTTCCCTTGGACCATCAGCTTGGACTGGCTCGACTATGCTCATTATCCACCCGGTCCCTGCATTTCCTAGCCTCCTTAATGACATCAGGGCATCTAGGTCAGAAACCTTGGTGGGCCTCCTCCCTTACTTCTCTCCAACGACACCGCTTTGGTCCAAATGATGCCCTCACCATCTCTTGCCTGGACTTTGCAATCTATTCCTAACTGGTATCCCTGACTCAGCCAAGTCATGTTGCCCAGGGCTCCCCAAATGCACTATCTAAAGCTTAAGCGTGACTGTCTCCCTTCCCCACACTTCAGAGCATCTCCATCGGCAGGAGTCCAGATTCGGTGCACAATATCTAAGGTCCCTGCTTATCTCCTTTGCCATCACTCTCCCAGATGTGATGCACACAGATGTACACAGGGCTCTAACAGGGCCAAAATATGTGCATACTTGTGCTCCTGCCATGTCCTCCACCACGCTCTCGGACACGCCATTCCCTCTGTTTGCAATGCCTATCCCTGCCTGGAGATGGTGGGTTCACATTTCTACACCTAGCACCTTACGTATGGTCTGCAAGGCCCTGCAGATCTGGGCTGTCTTTACCTCATCCTATTTAATCCTCCCCACAATTACACAGTCCTCCACTGCCCTCCCCAACTCAGATTCCCTCCTCCATTGTGCTATCCCAGCATAGACTTTCCCTCCATAGCAGTGAATCCTGTGGCAATTTTGCATCCATGTAAGAGACTATGTGATAAATGTGAGTGCTGATCACTAGAATGGAAGCTCCACAGGAACAGGGGTTGGGCCTGGTGACCAATACAGAGTTGTTGTTTTTCATACATAGTTGTTAAGTGCATAAAAGCACACAATTCTTATACACGTTAGGGGCTGTGTGGTGTAGGAGACAGTAGCCAGCTTTAAGAGCCAAGAAGGCCTGGATCTAAATCTCAGCTCTGACACTTACTGTGGGACCTTGAGAAAGTTGTCAAATCTCACCTAAGGTCAGATTCTTCATCTTTAATTAATTAATTATTTTATTTTATTTTTTAATAATTAAAAAAAATTTTAATACTTATTTTTGAGAGAGGGACAAAGCACAAGCCGGGGAGGGGCAGAGAGAGAGACAGACAGACAGACTGACAGAATCCAAAGCAGGCTCCGGGCTCCGAGCTGTCAGCACAGACCCCTAAGCAGGGCTTGACCCCATCAACCATGAAATCATGACCTAAACTGAAGTCTGACCCTTAACCGACTGAGCCACCCAGGTGCCCCAATTATTTTATTTTTAATTGTAGATTTTTCATCCATAAAAAGAATGCAATACCTACTTTGTAGGGATACACATAATGTATGTGCAGTGCTCAGTAGGAGCTCAATAAATGGTAGCAGTTACCCTGTGTCTCCAAGGATGTTTGCTGAATAAACATTTAATTCATGTAACTTCTTGTTTTGAAAGGTTCTTTTTTTTTTTTAATTTTTTTTTCAACGTTTATTTATTTTTGGGACAGAGAGAGAGCATGAATGGGGGAGGGTCAGAGAGAGAGGGAGACACAGAATCGGAAACAGGCTCCAGGCTCTGAGCCATCAGCCCAGAGCCCAATGCGGGGCTCGAACTCACGGACCGCGAGATCATGACCTGGCTGAAGTCGGACGCTTAACCGACTGCGCCACCCAGGCGCCCGGAAAGGTTCTTAATGATTACAAAATGTATTCTTGTCATTCTGAAATTGCTTTGGATGTGTAGTCTCATGTTTTAAAAATCTGTTGACTCATTCCCACTTTGCAGATGGGGAAACTAAGGTTCAAAAAAGTAAAATGACTATCTGAGTTAGGGATCAGGTCCAGGTCAACGCTCAAACTAATTAAAAAGCAATCAGAACTAAGTGCTGTATCTATCAAATGACATCATATAGTGTTTAAACTGAGAGAATCTATTAATTTCTTTTAGTTACAAATCTGTAGTTGAAAGGTGGCTTTGTGTAAACGTTTGTATATAGTAAGTGCTGTACGGATAGACCCGTGGGTAGACGTGAGAGTGCTGTGGATACACCCGAAATCTGAAGATACAGGTTCTGGTCCTGTTCACACTCCAGACCTTCACGTGAAAGGCAAGAGTAATCATGAATTGTCGTGATTTCTTATTTCATGGAAAAATGCTAGCTACGTGTAAGGTCTTAGTAGAATCACTCTTCCTTCGAGACGCCATAAACTCTTGAAGGGCAAAGGGCTGCTGCCATTTCCTCCTGTGTTGCCTACAACACCTCCCAGAGTGGTTTGAAATTAGAAGATTCGATAAAAGTGTGTTGAAGGGATGACTGGTTTTCTGGGTAAATGAAAGAATGTCTATTATTTCTTTTTTCCTCCTCCAGCTCCCCCTTTGTGGGGGCGGCTGGCCAAAGGATAACTGTCACTCAAAACTGGCCCTAGGGCAGGAAAACAAGTTTGTCGTGGAAGGAAATTGAAGATGCCGCGTTTCTATTGGAGATTTACTCTCAATTTCCTATCAGACGGTGAGCTTCCTGAGTGGAGAGTAGGAACCTGTCTTAACTCATTTTTGTTTTCACTGCTCTGCTCACAGGCTTGGTCCCAGCTCTGGAGATGTGCTGGGATGTACACTAGGAGGGGAGATCCGAAGGAGCAGCGCCTCAGGTGTGGTTCCGGCCTCCTAGAGTACAACTGTCCCATCCCCAGCCAGCTCTGCGACCAAGTGGTCTTGGGGTGGGGGGTTGGGGGGGGACTGGAAATGGAATGGAGAGTGAAGGTGCATGCCTCTGATTCTGAAGGAAAATATTCTTCCTAAAGTAGCGAAAAGGCAACTTCTCCAGGGTCCGATAAGGAACACTTTTATGTTGTAAATAACTTGAAAATCTGTTTATCATTCAATCCAGAAAAAAAAAAAAAGAATCCTGTCAGACCTGGATGTATTGTATGTATCTACTTAGAATTTTTTTTCTTCTGCCCACCTATTCCTTTCTTCTTTCCGTCTCTCAAATTTCTTTTGTCGTTGTTTTTAAAGCAATCCTTTTCTAGAACGGAGCAGGAAACAGCTCGCCAGGCTGGGAGGATTTGGTTTGTACTGAGAAGCAAAAGGGTTTCCAAAACTCAATTTTCTTTCTTCTTTTTAAATGCCACTCCCCCCCCCCCCCCCCCCCGCCCCGCCTTTCCCTCCGGAGAGACAACAGAAATAATTGATCCATCATCCAGCATCAGGCCCTGGAGATTTACATGCAAATCCCCCCATCCTCCCCCCCAAACCTCTTCCCAAATTTAACATCCTAGGAGAAAAAAAAGACCTTGCTAAACTAGTAGGAACCCTTCTAGCCTACTACACATCCCCAACCAGGTGAGAGATGGGGGGAGGGGTGGGTAATCCTCCACAACGCCACCCCCCCCCCCTCCGCCCCCAGCCTCTCTCTCGCCACACACGCCACCTCTTTCCAGTGTGGAATCACTTAAGGTTTGGGTAAAGCTCCCTCTCTCCCAGGAGGCTGTATCTGGAAGCTTTTAGGGGGCGGAGGCAGAGGTAGGGAGAAAGGAGGAAAATTCCCCCAAACGGTCTAAGAGAGTCATCTCCTCACTCAAAACTGCCCGTCACCCCCCACCCCCCACCATTAACTTTCGATTAAGACCTCCTCGTTATGGCAACTAAACTTTACTTTGCATAATTAAGATTTGCCTCGGAAGAAGGAGGAGGGAGAAGCCGGAGCTCTGGGCCATTCTCCTTCACCTCGCCCCCTTCAACCCCCGCCCCAATCCTCCAGCTCTGGGCCTCTAAGTTCCTGAGTTTTCTCACTTTGAGGTGCCACCGAACACAAAGAACCATAATGGGCTCCTTTGTGCTCGCTACGGGGCAATTACGCCCCGGAGTCCAGGCCCCTTTAAGAGCCTCTTAAAGAGACAGGCTCTCATTTTTCAGAGGGTTATTGAAGGGTGTGTTTAAGGGGGGGAGGGGTAAGACAAACTCCTTGGGGTCTACGTAAGGCGTGAAGTGAAACTTTTGTCTGGATTCCTTGAGACGGGGTTGAGAGAAAAGTCTTTGTGTACTGCTAGTTTCTTAAGTTTTTCTCTCTTGTTAAACACTTTAAACTTGAGATTTTTCAGTTGATTTGAAAAATTGGACTGGAATAGGTGGGGTTCTAGGAGCAGGGGCGGAGGTAAGGATTTAAAGTGGCCCTACGCCGGAGACCGCCTTGGCCCCCCAGAAGAAGAATGATCCAGGGCTGAGTGGCTTGAGTCTGCCGCAGTTCTGGAGAATGTGTGTCTCCGAATCTCGCCGCCGCGACTCCGGAGAAATCCCGTGCTGGGCAAACAGCCCTTAATATAATAATAGCTTGTCTCTTTAAAAAGCAAAAAGGGGGGGGGAAGTTTTGTTGGCATCTGGTTTCTGATCTCATTATGTTGTGGTCGACCAATCCAGCCCTCGGGCCTGGTCCTGGAGTTTAAATCTGATTGGCCGAGAGCACATTTTGGGATGGTGCTTAGCGCTCGACGGGGCGGTTTCAAGGATCCCTTTTTTGGGGGGCTGAGAGGAGGGCGGGGCCGGTGGCGGGGGCCCCCTTGAAACCGACTAATTGGGATCGGAGAGGCCGAGGTGAGGGCTGGAGGAAGGCACAAAGGAGTCTCTGGGCGGAGAAGGGAGGGGAGAGGCGAGAGGAGGAGGAAGAAGAGGAGAGAGGGCAAGCAGCGCGCGGTGTCTCCGGCGGCTCAGTCGGACCGCGGCGAGCGAGCCGGCAGGCGCGCCGCCCCCCTCCCCCGCCCGGCCTCCCCAACTCTGCAGCCGCCAGCAAACTTTGCAAAGAGGCGCGGGAGGCGGCAGCGAGGCGGCGGCGGCGGCGGCTGGGAAGGCGCGCGGTCTCGGGCCTGGGGGCGGGGGCGGGGGGGCGCCCGGGAGCCGAGTGGGGGGCGGCGGCCAGCATGCGGCCCCGCAGCGCCCTGCCCCGCCTGCTGCTGCCGCTGCTGCTGCTGCCCGCCGCCGGGCCGGCCCAGTTCCACGGGGAGAAGGGCATCTCCATCCCAGACCACGGCTTCTGCCAGCCCATCTCCATCCCGCTGTGCACGGACATCGCCTACAACCAGACCATCATGCCCAACCTTCTGGGCCATACGAACCAGGAGGACGCGGGCCTGGAGGTGCACCAGTTCTACCCGTTGGTGAAGGTGCAGTGCTCCCCCGAACTGCGCTTCTTCTTGTGCTCCATGTACGCACCCGTGTGCACCGTGCTGGAGCAGGCCATCCCGCCGTGCCGCTCCATCTGCGAGCGCGCGCGCCAGGGCTGTGAGGCGCTCATGAACAAGTTCGGTTTCCAGTGGCCCGAGCGCCTGCGCTGCGAGCACTTTCCGCGCCACGGCGCGGAGCAGATCTGCGTGGGCCAAAACCACTCCGAAGACGGCACGCCCGCGCTGCTCACTACCGCGCCTCCGCCTGGCCTGCAGCCGGGTGCCGGGGGCACCCCGGGCGGCCCGGGCGGCGGCGGCTCGCCCCCGCGCTACGCCACGCTGGAGCACCCTTTCCACTGCCCGCGCGTCCTCAAGGTGCCATCCTATCTCAGCTACAAGTTTCTGGGCGAGCGCGACTGCGCGGCGCCCTGTGAGCCGGCGCGGCCCGACGGCTCCATGTTCTTCTCTCAGGAGGAGACGCGCTTCGCGCGTCTCTGGATCCTCACCTGGTCGGTGCTGTGCTGCGCCTCCACCTTCTTCACCGTCACTACCTACCTGGTAGACATGCAGCGCTTCCGCTACCCGGAGCGACCCATCATCTTTCTGTCCGGCTGCTACACTATGGTTTCGGTGGCCTACATCGCGGGCTTCGTGCTCCAGGAGCGCGTCGTGTGTAACGAGCGCTTTTCCGAGGACGGCTACCGCACAGTGGTGCAGGGCACCAAGAAGGAGGGCTGCACCATCCTCTTTATGATGCTGTACTTCTTCAGTATGGCCAGTTCCATCTGGTGGGTCATCCTGTCTCTCACCTGGTTCCTGGCGGCGGGCATGAAGTGGGGCCACGAGGCCATCGAGGCCAACTCCCAGTACTTCCACCTGGCCGCGTGGGCCGTGCCGGCGGTCAAGACCATCACTATCCTGGCCATGGGCCAGATTGACGGCGACCTGCTGAGCGGCGTGTGTTTCGTGGGCCTCAACAGCCTGGACCCGCTGCGGGGCTTCGTGCTGGCGCCGCTCTTCGTGTACCTGTTCATAGGCACGTCCTTTCTCCTGGCTGGTTTCGTGTCACTCTTCCGCATCCGTACCATCATGAAGCACGACGGCACCAAGACAGAGAAGCTGGAGCGGCTCATGGTGCGCATCGGCGTCTTCTCGGTGCTCTACACCGTGCCTGCGACCATCGTCATCGCCTGCTACTTCTACGAGCAGGCCTTTCGAGAGCACTGGGAGCGCTCGTGGGTGAGCCAGCACTGCAAGAGCCTGGCCATCCCGTGCCCGGCGCACTACACGCCGCGCATGTCACCCGACTTCACCGTCTACATGATCAAATACCTCATGACGCTCATCGTGGGCATCACGTCGGGCTTCTGGATCTGGTCCGGCAAGACGCTGCACTCGTGGAGGAAGTTCTACACCCGTCTCACCAACAGCCGGCACGGCGAGACCACCGTGTGAGGGGGTGTCCCTACGCCGCCGCGCGTCCCCAGGCCACCCGCGCCGCGCTTGCTTCTGCCCGGGGGGGCCTCCTACAGACTCCTTATTTTATTTTTTTAAATAAAGAACAATCGAAACCGTTTCTTTTTTAGGTTGCTTTTTAAAGAGAATTCTCTGTTCAACACCCCCATCAGGTTTGTAATTAAAACTGTAAATAGTCTGTAAATTTAATTATATATTTTCTATTTAAAAGAAAAACGGGGGGGGGGGGCGCGGAGAAGGAGCAGCAAGGGGCGCCAGGGCTGAGGAATGAGGGGAGGGAGGCGTTTAAGGGGGCCCTCGCCTTTCTTCAGTGCCCTTGCAAACACCATCTCCTACTTGGGTTAGTGTTGTGGGTTTTGGCAGGGCTGGGCCTGCTGGAAGAGGTGTTTGCCGCGAGGAGTTGGAAGTTGGTTACATTCAACTCCCAAAGCCAAATACGTGAGCCTTCTCGCTGACGCTGGGCCTGTGGAAGCTGTTGGGTATTTTTGAACAAGACTCGGATTCTTCTGGTTTTATTCCCTTTCCCTTTCTCTTCCCACGTGCCCTGTCCCCTTCACTCCATCTTTGGAGCACTCCTAAAAGAGATGAAGACGTGGGGGGTGGGGGGAACCCAAACCCGCCAGTGGGATGGTGGGGATGGATAGGGCGAGATGGGGTGTGGAATGACCCTCACCCCTGTGGCCTGCTCCCCTGCAAGCCGGAAGATCTTTCTCCTCTTTGACTTTACTTCTTTTCAGCTGGCTGCCCCCAGGCGCTTGGAGTGGGCAGAAAGTGCTTTGTAGTGCTTTGTGGAAAAGTGTTTTGAAACAAAACCACTCCCGACCCCTCACCCCCACCCCACCCCACCCCACCCCACCCCGCTGCTACCTGGAGTATCAATCCTGACTGCCTCCATTTTCAGGGGGAGCATTAGTTCGCAAAAGTCAACCGTTTGGAGATGCCCTTGAGTCTCTCCCCCGTCTCCCCTGTAGTCGGCTCCTTCCGCGGCACCCCCCCCCCCCAACTCCGCCAAACCGAATATCTTCTCTCGCACTGAGATTAGAAGTTGGCGGGTTGGTTTGTGTGTTCTGTGTGGGGTTTGGTTTTTTTGTTTGTTTGTTTTTTTGTTTTGCCTCAATTTTCCTCCCCAAAAGCAATAAAAATGGGTTGGGTTGGAGGGAGGGGACTGATGGACTGGTGGGATTTTTAGTTTTCCTTTAACAAAAGACGTTTCTTTTCAAACTTGTCCAGAAAGGCCGGGTAGGGAAAGGTGGGTATCTTTGCTTTGGAAGGAGGCTCTGGGCAGGCTCTTTGTGCTGTGGGGGTGGGGTTGAGTGTTTACATGACATTCTATATCACAAGATTGATAGAATGTTTACAACAGATGTTTCTTATCTTCCCCCTAAACCCCCCAAAATAAAAGGCAACACTTTTCTTAAAGTATTTTTGACGCTGGTAAGAGAATTGCCGTATCCAATACACATCATTTCCCTCAACTATTTGGAATATTTTAGAATTTTAATTCCAAAGGATTGAAGACCAAAGGGTAGGGTGGAACAACTATGCCACATAACTCAGTTTTTCACCATCGCCTGTTTCTTGATAATAGTGCAAATTAAAAGCTAATAATCATAATAAACGCATTTAATTATCTTCTAGAGATCTAGCCCTTTAATTGTATTTAACAGGGTTGTAACATTTTATTAGTTTAACCAAACCACACCCCCTCTTTCCCTCTCCCCTTGGCCTACTTGGTTGGGGGTGGGGTGGAGAAGAGGTTCCCTGCCCCCAGACCTTGTTTTTTTTAGCTAAATGATGATGGGGGAAATGGTGCCTTACCACCCTTTGTTGGCAGTCTTTGGGACAAGGGAGAAAGTAAGTTAGAACCCCTACTTCGATGTGTTTGTGTGTGTTAGTTTATGTTGGGGGAGGGGATCTGGAAATGTTTGGTGGTAATTGAAGTCGTATGTTGGGCTTTGTTTGGAATTGTATGAAGCCTGGGGATTTCAGCAGAGCCCTCTTCCCAAAATATATAACCTTCCCCCAAATGGTTTGTGCGGGTGGTCAACCTTATATGTTGAAACTAACTCTTTCTCAAATGATGACGTGTGTGAAGGCCCAACATGAGATTCTCTCAACTATCAAAGAAGCAGGCAGGGGAGTCACTCCCGGAGCTCCGTTTGCTGCAAAATTCTAAAGGAACCCCGCAAGGGCTGCAGGAAAGAGTTAAATTACAAATTGTGAGTGCCTCTCCTGGAAAGAATGGTGAAAGGGAGGGGGGTTGCAGTGGCTGAGATGGAACCCAGTGGAAAGAGGAGAACTGGTCTCTTGAAGATTTGGGTAAGAGCCCATCCTGCATCCCCCCCACCCCCCCACCCCCCAAGGCCCAGGAGCCCAGCTCTTAGTGCTTTGGGTACATTTGTCAGTGGACCCTCACGCTGATAGCAGGAACACTTGGTGGCCTAACAGCAATGATTTCTTTTCCTTCCCTGAGTGGGGGTGAGAGAGAGGGAATTTTGGTAAAGACTGTTCTTAACCCCCTTCCCTGAAAGTCTCCTGCCAACGCAGAAGAGGGCCCAAGAAAGGGGAAAAAATAGGTTTTATGGGGGGGGGCGGGGGACAGGGTAGATGATAATGGCCTCCTTTGGACAGGACAGTTCTAGATACCCTCCCCTTCCCCAAAGGCCGGGGAGGGGGGCAAGGGCTAATTACCTTATGGAAAGTAGTGGGGAATGTCCCACCTGGCTGCTCTCCTTGCTTTAATGAATCAGCTCTCAGAGGAAGGGAAGTGTTACCCCAAAGTGCAGGGAATTTAGGAGAGACCGTGCCTGGAGCAGAGACCCAAAGGCAGATTACCTGAGCTCACTGCCGTATCTGGAGAGGGGTCTCCACTGCCTTGATTGGAAAACACAGTTAAACACATGGGCTGAGAGGTCTGCTTTTGCAGAGTTCTGGGCCACCCTATGAGTAGTTGTAAGTGGGTTGAGGCCTCCCTCTGGAAGAGAGAGGCTTTGTCTGGTGGAGGGTCAAGGGCCCAAAGGAAGACCTTTCACCTGAGGCCAGTCACATCACAGACGCAGCTGCTTTCTACCTGCCCTCCCACCCTCACTCCATCCCACAAAGGAGCAACAGGCTCTCTAGGTTCAGGGCATTTCACCTCCAGACTCCTCGATCGTGGATCAGACTTTGGCTCTTCCACACCTGCTCCCAGCCTCCCCTCCTAAAGATGGTTCCATTAGTTACAAACTCATTGTCCTTTAAGAACTAGCCGCAGAAGAGGACAGTAAAGTTTTCCAAGACAAAATTCTTCTGAACATCCCCAGAGAATGAAGATCACTAGGATCTGGGGCTGATGACTTCTGTATTATAGGGTGTTGGGGCCCTAGATCTGGGCTGGATTCCAGAAGTGGGGAGATGCCGTCCCAGGGTGCCATGGGGCCCATGTCTGGGGAAGCTGAGCCCAGATTCTGCTATATCAGAGGCATCGTGCCTTTGATCATCTACCTGCTCACTGTAGATGGTCCCTTCTTTCTCTGGACTCCCCTTCCTTTCCTCAAAATGAATTTTAAACTGGGGCCACTGACCCATCTGAGAACCTAAAAAATCTTTGGAGCTTTTCCTGGGAGAAGATGGGCAGACTCTGGTGAACAAACAATTTTGCATGTAACTTTAGCTGGCTGGTGAACTCTCTGTGCCCCCCTCCATCGCCCCATCCCCAAGCTAGTTTTCCAATTCCTGGTTTAGACATTTTCTAGTCCTGATGACTGGGTATCTCCACTTCTCCAGTGGGCACCCTTCACCTTCTTGGGGGAACTCTGGTATTCCTTCAAGTGTCTAATCACTTATGTTATGGAAAGGCGGGGGGGGGGGGGGGCGGAGTTCAGGAGGGAAAACCATCAGGTCTACAAAACCAGAAACACCCCCAAACCAGATTATTCCCTCATTCCTGCCTCTCTGGAAGGTAACAAATTATCAAGTGCAGCAGAGTGGAATGAGTGTGTAAATACCTTTGTCGTAGAGGGAGAAAAGCAGGCAAAAAAGAGACACACAGGCAGATCATGATAGAGAGTACAGGCTCTGGCATGAGACATTGCCAGCTATGAGCCCTGTGGAAGTCTCCTAACCTCTGAGCCCCTGTCCTCATCTGTAAAAAGGTGGCTGTACCTGTCTGGCAACTTGCCATGAAGATTATATCGGATGGTATACACAAAGCCAGCACATAAAAGTTCAATAAGTTGTAGCATCTCCCTGATACTTAGGCTAATTCCTAAAAGAATCGTTAGATCAAAGGATGTGCATTTCTTCAGGGCTTTTTACTCTATTGTTGCTGATAATTTTAACAAAACAGAATGATTTCCTGTGCTCCCAGGTTTTGCACCTGACTCTGGGTTCGAGCTCACAGTCTAGAGGCTCCTGGGGGTGGTGGGCAGTGTTTTTCTCCCAGCCTCTCCTCTGATTAGGACAGAAATGTCTTACCCGCCTGAGTGAGCAGGGCACACACGCAGGCGGGCTCTCTCTCCAGCCGGCTTTGAAGCCGGCTAATTAGGGCTAGGGCTGTCACAGCTGGCTTCCCCTGCGCCGCCCCCCCCCCCCCCCACTCTGCCCCCTCCCCAGCCTCACTGCCTGAGAGCCCCTCCCCAGCTGCCTTGCCTTCCACTGCAGGCTTGCAGCCTTTCCAAACCATCTGGGCAGGGCCCGGATTTGATGCCTGGAGAAAGGACAAGATGGGACTTGGGACATGGAACAAGCCCAGAAACTATTGATTGAGTTCAGAGAGGACTGCCTGTGGCCCAGGACCCTCCTTATTCCTAATGAAGCCTGGGGAGGGGCCGGCCTGGGCTGAGGGCTGAGCCCTGGGCCCTTTGTTTGAGAGCCAAGCTTTCTGAAGGCTCCAGCCTCCCAACCTGGCCCTTATAATTAGCCCCAATCAGAGTGTTTATGTAGGGGCCTCGTGCGGAACTCAGAGCCCCATGATTTCATTCCAAACCTGGAGGAGGAGGGGCAGGAAAGGGATTTGTGCGGGGACATGCAAAAGGGAGGATGGGATAGGAAGTGTTGAGAAGGAGGCCTGGGGTGAGGGGAGGGCAGGAGGTCCTGGAGCTGGGAGGACAACCACCCTCCTTTTGGCCATTGCAAGGGTCAGGACCCCCTCCCAGGGTCGCTGGCGCCCTGGCATTGCGACCCTCGGCCCGGCCTGCACGCCTTCTGGGCAGGCTCTGTGGGTGGGTGGGCTTGTGCCAATCGGAAATGGCTTGGATATAATTAACCCAGCTAATCACCAGCCTCAGCCCGCTGGGAGGGGAGGGTACAGCCCAGAGCCCTGGCCCCCCCAGGAAGCGCCAGTCTCCCGTTCTTCCTCTGACTGGGGCCTACGGTATGCCAGGCTCTGCAGCTGCTTAGGATAGTGGAGTCAGAGGGTGGGCAAGGAAGGGATGTAAGAAGGGAGGGTGCTTAATTCTCATCTCTCTGGCCTCACCCTCTAGGGGGAATGTGACAGGGAGTGGGCCTGAAGTGGCCATGCTGTGTGTGGGGGTGAGCACAGCAGCAGGAGTTGTGGGTGTGAGGGAGGGAGTACTCCCAGCCACTGCTCCCAGGTGGCACTGGGTGTGACCCACAGTCCTATTGCATTTCCCAACTGGTCTAGGTCTCCTAGGGAACTCTCTGGGGTGGGATGTGGCTTGAAGGGAATTCTGTGTACTGGGTTTAATGTCTTTTGGTTAAAATCCTACAAGGCCTCCGAAGAGTGTCCCAACCCCTCCCTCCCTCAGCAACTCAGCTCAGAAGGCTTTCCAAGGTCTGGATCTGGCTCTTAGCTCTCCAGTCTCACTTCCCACTGTCCTCCCCTACACTCCTATGTGCCATCCTCTGGAACTCTTGTGTTTTCAGACCAACCATGCCCCGTGATTTTGCATGTACTGTTCCTGTGGCCTGAATGCCTTTCCCTTTTCCTAGCTTTACATATTAACTACTGTTGACTCAGAATGTCCCTGAGGTCAGGTGGCCCCTCTGCAGACAGCCATACCCCTGGCCAATCCTGTCCCCACACTGTGTTCTCAATGGTCACAGCACATCACAGTATTGTTTGTCATTCCTTTCTTGACTATGACCTCTTTGAAGGAGAGCCTGTGTTTAGTCTTTTCTCTCTCTCCCTGAGCCTAGCAGTATGCCTGGCACATAGCGGGTGTCCAACATCAGGCTCCGGAGCCAGTCTCCTTGGGCCTGAATCTGGCTTAGCCCCTTGCTAGGTGTTGACCTCTCTGTACATTATCTGTAAATGGGAATAGTAATAATACTTACATTGCAAGACTGGTTGGAGAATTAAATAAACTAATTCAAATACAATGTTTAAAGCAGTGCCTGGCACATAGCAAGTGCTTAATAAATGCTAGTTAAGCTTATTCGTTCATTGCGTTGGCTCAGTAGTTAGTATTTCGGGTGTTCAGTGCTTACCACAAGTCAGGAACTTGCTAAGCTCTAGAGAGGCACAAATTCAGTCCCTGCCCACATGGAGACAACCATCTAGTTTAAGTGAATGAATGAATAGACGGTACTTTTGTGGTGCTTCTGAGTTTTTAATGTTTTGTTAAGCAAGCTCTCTAAATAAGTGTTTGAGAATGTGTCCGTGTTCAAATATCAAATCATGATGTATCTATTTGGATAGTATAAAACAAGTAATGAAATTGGACATAATCCCTTATAAACTTAACATGTGTAATGTGTTGTTTGGAGCACATGAGAAAACTTGTCTAGGACAGAGGGTCCTGGAAGCCTCTTGCTCAATCTTCACTGCTAATGAGAATGCTGAAAAAAATTTTTTTTTCTACCAGACAGAATCATTACTCTTATACAAAGATACAATAAATACATCAAAATTTCCATTTGACTCATCAATTAATGAAGTAATCAGCAAGATGTTCAGGAGAATCCTAAGAACCGAAAGATATCTAGGCCATCAAGAACATTGAAACAGGGGCGCCTGGCTGGCTCAGTCAGAAGAGTGTGTGACTCTTGATCTCGGGGACAGGAGTTCAAGCCCCACGGTGGGTGTAGAGAGTACTTAAAAATAAAAGTGTTAAAAAAGACAGTGTTGGGGCACCTGGGGGGGCTCAGTTGGTTAAGCATCTGGCTCAGGTCATGATCTCACATGATCTCACCGTTCCTGAGTTCGAGCCCTGCATCAGGCTCTGTGTTGATGGCGCAAAGCCTGCTTGGGGTTCTGTCTCTCCTCTCTGCCCCTCCCCTGTTTATGCCCGCTCTAAACAAACAACAAGCAAACTTAAAAAGAATGTTGGAATAAATTTGCTTAATGTAAAACTGGGCAATATTCACTGGGTAATATCAGTTACATCTTCACCAGACACGGTTGACATTTTATGGACAAAAATAGTGTCCATGATTATAGTTGCCGGGGTTGTAAAATAACTGAAAGACAATAAAACCCAAACCCAACCCGCCACGGCCACATTCTGTTTTTCCCTCACCCCCCCCCCCCCCCCAGTAATCTTTTTAACCATTTCAAAGTCTTTCACGATTTTCCTTGACAAGAAGTTCTTTTTTTTTTTTTAAACATTTATTTATTTTTGAGACAGAGAGCATGAACAGGGGAGGGTCAGAGAAAGAGGGAGACACAGAATCTGAAACAGGCTCCAGGCTCTGAGCCGTCAGCACAGAGCCCGACGCGGGGCTCGAACCCACGGACCTCGAGATCATGACCTGAGCCGAAGTCGGCCGCTTAACCGACTGAGCCACCCAGGCTCCCCTCCTTGACAAGAAGTTCTGAACTCAGATACCTCAAGATGACCTGAGCCATGCAACCCTTCTGATCAAACAGCTTTTGTGCCAGGAGGGGGCCCATTTCCATCCAGAGAGAGCTAGGAATCTCCCAGCCCTCCCAGGGTTGGCACAGCCTTTGTCCACCTAACCTTCGCCACTCTTAGCTCTCTGGCTTCTCTCCCTTGCTTTCCTCTCCCGCCTCACCACTCGCATCTCCCCCAATTATGCAGCCAATCCTTTCAGCCTCCTTGTGGTAGCCATCATTTACAGGGGACATTCTATGTGCTAGACACTGTGCTAAGCACTATACATTCATAATAGCATCTGATGTTCAAAAGAACTACGAAATGAGTGCTGTCTTTACCTCAAATTACAGCATATTAAAGCAACTGAATTTCATGGAAACAGCTGTTCAGAGGGCATCTAGCCAGCCCAAGAAGAGCGCAGGCAGTCAGACTTTTAACCACAATACCAGAAATAGCAAATGGGGTCATTTCTCATGCCAGCTGTAATGCGTTGGTAGTGGCTACCCAGGAGCACTGTGTTTAAGATGGATTCTGAGGCTTCCTCTTGGTTTAATGGGAGATAGTGCTGGAATCCACTAGTGATGTCTGTCATGGTCAGCGACTCAAAGAATGTAAAGGTTGGCACCTATACCAGATAAAGGTCAGGCTGACTTTATACTATATCATCTCCTGCATCATCTCCTGAACATTTTTGTAACATTGCTGATGGTGGCCTCTCCTTCTAAGGCCCGAGCCCTGAGCCCTCAATGTCTGTATCTTAATGCCAGTTTTCTAGGTCTTTGTTACTCAAAGTGTGATTCCATCTGCTTTCTACTCACCCCCCTGCCCCCTAGCAGTGCCAACACCTGGGAGCTTGTTAGAAAAGCAGAGTCTTGGATCTGACCTCATACTTACCGAATCAGAAGCTGCATTTTAACAAGATTCCCTGGGGATTTGTTTGCACATTCAAGTGTAAGGAGCACTGGTCCAGGGGACCTCTTTTCTCAGCTGCACCTGCCCCCACCTCAGCAGCCAGAATCATCTTCCAGGAAGGTGCTGGCTCAGGTCCAGGTCTGAGTATTCCCTACAGACCCTAACACTTAACCCAGCAGAACCAGGTGTGTTTACGGACTATTTCAACTGAGGCTTGAAAACTTTAAGACATCCTCTTCCACACTGGAAAAACCTTGCAGGATTCTCTGGCTTTTCCCACTAGGAATGTGAGTGCCTCTGGGTCTGCTGGCCACACCTCTACAGCTCAGCGCCATGTCCTTTCCTGTTTTCTGAGACTTTGCAGAGTCTCTCTAGGGCCTCAAGAATCCAGCCCCAACTTTCCACCCTAGCTTTTGAGACCTTCGCCCCTTCTCATAGGGGCTCAGGGAGTTGGGGTGGAATCAGGCAGCACACAGATGTGGAGGAGGAATAGTTGCTGAATCTGGGAGCAATAGCTGGGTATTCAGCCGTTGGTTCAACCAGTGTTGAAAACTATTCTTTGCCAGGCATGGGGGTACAGTGAAGAATGGAGCATGGTCTCTGCTCTTGAAGAAAGTGGCCATATAAGCAGATGATCACAATACCATGTGATACAGAAGACAGACACTGTGGCTGGTGGGAAAAAGACAAGGGCTTTCTGTGCAAAAGGAACCCCATGGGCAAAGCCATGGAAGAACATGGCGTAGTCAGGGAACAGTGAGAAGTAAAGCGTGCCTGGAACATAGGATGAGTGTAGAGGAGAGTGGCAGGGCTGATCTAAGTGAGGATTTGGGTTGAGCCCCAGCAAAATTTCAATCTCACGCTAGCTTGGCCCTGACACACACATCTGAGCCACCCCTGCCTGTTCTCAACAGCAGATCTCATTTCTTTACTGACTTGAGCCAATCAGAAGCAAGAGCCATGTACACACACACACACACACACACACACACACACACACACACACACACTCACAGACACACACATGGTCTCTTTCTAATCAATGACTGGACTCCATCCCTACTAATGCCCTCTTTCACACCAATAGGAGTAGGAATAATCAGTGAACTTCCTGGTAAAGAACTGTAGGGCAGGACTTGGGGTCTCCCTGACCTAAGACATGGCTACAAATGGAGGCAGCCTTGGCTACATGTATGTACCAGACCTGTGTGACTCTGTGTGTGTGTGTGTGTGTGTGTGTGTGTGTGTGTGTGTATGGCTATACATGTGTGAGTGTATACATGCATATCTCTAGGGAGGAGTGGGAATTGTTGCCTTGAAGGGAGAGATAATCCGAATTCCTTGACAGAGAAAGAGGGATAGGTTGGTCCATTGACATCCCTGTAGGATTCGTATGAGAAACTTCCTTGGGGGTCAGAAAGTGAGGTGGCTATAATACATAACTTCAGATTATTTGACTCTCCTATTGAGAGGTGGAGTCTGTGTCTCCTCACCTTGAATATGGGCTGCTTTGACCAGTTGAGTATGGTGGAAGTGATGCTACATGACATCCCAAGCTGGGTCACGAAGACCCATGTAGCTTCAGCCTGTTCATGGGAACCCTCACCCTCAGGATTCCTGAGCTGCCATCTAAGAAGTCAGGCTTTCCAGAGACCACCATGCTAGAGAGGCCACATGGAGGTGCTCTGGTTAATATTTCTAGCTGAGCCCAGCCTTTCAGCCATCCCTACTGACACACTAGACAGGTGAGTGAAACCATCTTAAATCCTCCAGACCAGCCCACCTAGCAGCTGAATATCACTAAATATCCTCAACGATGCCTGTGGAACAGGAGAATCACCCAACCAAGCCTTATCCAAATTCTTGACCCATAAAATTATGGGATATAATAAAATCGGTGTTCTTTTAAGCTACTCAGTTTTGGGGTACTTTGTTATGCAGCACTAGAGAACTGAAACAAATGGATAATAATATTTCAGTTAATTAAGTACTTGCTATGTATCTGGCATTATTCTAAGTATTTGACATGCATTAATTCATTTATTCCTAAGAATGGGCTGGAAACCAGAGCAGTTAAGTAATTTTTTCAAGGTAACAGCTTGTAAGTGTGATCACTTAGACCTGAACTCAGGTAGTCTGACACCAGAGCTCATGCTATTAACCTCTACCTTATACTGTAGAATAATAGAGATTAAAAGGCTCTTCAAGATCACATGACCGGGGGTGCCTTGCTAGCTCAGTCAGTGGAGCACGCAACTCTTGATGTCACTGTTGTAAGTTTGAGCCCTACACTGGGTGTAGAGATGACTTAAAAATAAAATCTTAAAAATAAATAAATAAAATAAAAATATTTAGGGGCACCTGGCTCAGTTGGAGGAGTATGTGACTCTTGATCTTGGGGTTGTAAGTTCAAGCCCCATGTTGGGTGTTAGAGATCACTAAAAAAAAAATACAAAAGAATCTTTAAAAAAATCATATGACCGAACCCCTTTATTTTACAGATAAAGAAGTGGAGCAACAGGAGGGTTAAACGAATAGCCCTGGGATCCCACAGTCTCTTTGCACCACGTCAAGTCCAGATCCTACGTTTGCTGACTCTCAGTCTAGGGGGAAAAGCAGAATGGGACATCCTTCTATCTCAACATGCCCTTCCTTCTGGACCACCATACCTGCCTTCTGTCTCAGGGGCACCATACAAAGTCCTTGATTTCAATCTCTGCCATTTACTGTACATGTGTAAAAATGACTAGCTTTCTCTCAGGACTTCTGGGTACACAAATGCCTGGGTGTGTGCATACACACATATACATCGGTTTTTGTCAGAGCTAGGTAAAATTTTTGTTGACTCCCTCTCAGGGGCTAGGATTTTTGCTTTCAAAGTTATTAGGCTGGCTCAAGATCCTGCACTAGGAATTTCTCTGGTCCTTCTCTTTTCCTCATGTCGTTTAAAGTGGAAAAACTGGGGGCGCCTGGGTGGCGCAGTCGGTTAAGCGTCCGACTTCAGCCAGGTCACGATCTCGCGGTCCGGGAGTTCGAGCCCCGCGTCGGGCTCTGGGCTGATGGCTCAGAGCCTGGAGCCTGTTTCCGATTCTGTGTCTCCCTCTCTCTCTGCCCCTCGCCCGTTCGTGCTCTGTCTCTCTCTGTCCCAAAAATAAATAAACGTTGAAAAAAAAATTAAAAAAAAAATAAAGTGGAAAAACTGCATGACTGCATGTGGTAGGCAGCTTCTGGGTTGGCCCCCAGTGATCCCTGCTTCCTGGTGTTCACGTCTTTATGTAATCTCCTCCCTGCGTGGTAAGGGATTGAGGCCTGCCAACACCCATGTCAGTGAGCTTGGAAGCGGATTCCCTTCCCCCCACTCTGTTCTAGTCAAGTCTTTGGATGAGACCCCAACCCCAGCTGGCAGTTGACCGCAGCCTCGCGAGATTTGTTGAGCCAAAAGCACCCACCTAAGCTGTGCTCGCCGTTATGACCCACAGAAACGGCAAGATAATAAATGCCTGTTGTTTAAAAATACTTAGTTCTAGGGGCCCCTGGGTGGCTTAGTCGGTTAAGCATCTGACTTTTGATTTCAGCTCAGATCATGATCTCACGGTTGAAGAGATCAAGCCCTGCCTGCTTGATCTGGGCTCTGGGCTGACTGTATGGAGCCTGCTTGGGATATTCTCTCTCCTTCCCTCTCTCTGTGCCCCTCCCTCTCTCTCTCAATATAAATAAACATTTTGTAAAAACCTTTATTTTTTTTAATGTTATTTTTGAGAGAGAAAGAGAGACGGAGCATGAGCGAGGGAGAGGTAGAGAGAGAGGGAGACAGAGAATCTGAAGCAGGCTCCAGGCTCTGAGCTGTCAGCACAGAGCCCGATGCAGGGCTTGAACCCACCAACCGCGAGATCATGACCTGAGCCGAAGTCAGATGCTTAATTAAGACTGAGCCACCCAGGCACCCCCAAAAATCTTAAAAAAAAAATACTTAGTTTTAGAGGCGCCGGGGTGGCTCAGTCGGTTAAGCGTCCCCGTCTTCATTTTGGCTCAGGTCTTGATCTCACCGTTTGTGGGATTGAGCCCTGTGTCAGGCTCCATCTGACAGTGTGGAGCCTGCTTGGGATTCTCTCTCACTCTCTCTCTGCCCCTCCTCCACTTGCACATGAGCATGTGTGTGTGCTCTCCCTCTCAAAATAAATAAATAAACATTAAAAAAAAATTTAAAATTGGGGCGCCTGGGTGGCTCAGTCGGTTAAGTGTCCGACTTTGGCTCAGGTCATGATCTTGCAGTCCGTGAGTTTGAGCCCCACGTCAGACTCTGTGCTGATAGCTCAGAGCCTGAAGCTTGCTTCAGGTTCTGTGTCTCCCTCTCTCTCTGACCCTTCCCCACTCACACTCTGTCTCTGTCTCTCAAAAATAAACATTAAAATCACTTAAAAAAATGTTTTTAAATAAAAATACTTAGTTTTGGGTAATTTTTTTTTTTTACACAGCAGTAGATAACCAATGTACTGCACATTGAGGAAATTCTAGGGTACAAATGATGTAAACAGTAAGAGACAGATATAAAAGAATTCTTTCCTTGATCCATCTACTTATTCACTCATTCTTTGAATACACTTCTACCTGCTTTGCCCCTAGGAATACAAATTCCAGCCTAGTGGGAGAGGCGAACTTGTAAATGGATTCTTAAAATTTAGTGATAAATGCAAATAGAGGAAGGTCCGGAGTTTCTGAGCAACACAAAAGAGGGATAAAAATAATTCTGCCTGGCTTTATGAATAAAGCTTCATTGAGAGTACATTTAATTTGGGTTTTTGAAAAAGGGGTGGGAATTTTCCAGGAAGACAAGGGAAGGAAGAGCTTTCCAGGTAGTGGGATCTACATTTACCTGTACTGAGAGGCCAAGAAAGCCTAGTATGTTTGGGGACTCACTGGTCATCCCATGTGGCTGGATTTTTTTTTTTTTTTTTTTTGAGAGAGAGAGAGAGAGAGGCAGAGAGAGGGGGACAGAAGATCTGAAGTGGGCTCTGTACTAACACCAGTGAGCCCTATGTGGGGCTCAAACTCATGAACCATGAGATCATGACCTGAGCCAAAGTCGGACACTCAACTGACTTAGCCACCCAGACGCTCCCAATGTGGCTAGATCTTAAGAGTACTAGGTGGCAGGGGAGACTGGCAAGGTAGGTTGACTAATCAAGGTACTTGGTGCCAGCCTCAGATTTTTGGTTTTTATCCTACAGGAAATAACAGGTAGAGGTGTTTAAGCTCAGTGAGTACTGTGATCAGATTTGTGTTTTAGAAAGAGAACTCTGGAGGCAATAAGGAGGATGGCGGGAAAGAGGAGTCTAAAGTCAGAGAAATCAGGCAGGATGCTGATTCTGATCCAAGAGAGGGGTCAGATGAGGCCTAGCCCAAGCACTGTCTGTCAAATCGAAAGGAAAGTGAAGGAGGAAGCAGCTTGAGGTTACCAGCTGGGATAATTGGATGGGTGAGCCATCACTCACCAATGGAAGGAATAAAGATAACATGCAGATTTGAGAGTAGAGAATCTGTTAGGATCATGTAGATTATGCTGCAGTAATTAATAACTTTGAAATCTCATTGGCTTAACAAAACAAAGATTTGTTTTGTTTTCTCACTCATACTATAGGTCCTATGTGGTCCACAGGGGTCTCCACTCCATACAGTCACTCAGGGATCCAAGCTCCACCGTCTTGTAGCCACACCACCTACAACACATGGCTCCTTTCGTCACGTCCTCAGTTACATGACAGGAGGAGAGAGAGATACTAGAGAATTGTGTACAGGGCTTTTTATTACCCCAGCCCAGACATGATGTACGTTGCTTCCATGCACATTTCATTGGCCAGAACCAGTCTTATGGCCTCTCCTAACTACAGAAGTTTGGAAAGTAGAGGGGAGCACATAGAATACTTGGTGAGCATGATTTTCTCTGTTTGTTACAAGAAGGTAATAAACTCAGTTTTGAACGCATTTACTTCAAGCAGAAGATATCCGGTAAGCATTTGGAGATGTGGTTCTGACATTCAGACAGGAGTTGAGAGCTTGAGCTGTAGGTTTGAGCACTGATCTTGTCCCTGCCTTCTGGAGGGTTTATCAGTCAATCAATCTGAGGGATGGCGGCCTGCCTACACCCATGTGAGACATTCTGGACAAGAAGAGAAACATATGTATAAATAGCTGTGATCTGCAAGAGGTCAAGTTACATGCTATTTGGCTACAAGCAAAGTGCCATGAAAGGAAAGATGGAGGAGCAGTGAATCCCACGACGGTGAGTAGGAGTGTCACAAGCAAAGGGCAATGATAGCCGACCTCTCAGTGGATTGGTGACCCGACACAGGTAAGGAGTGCATGAGAGCAGCAAAGTATGGTAGATTTGGGGAGAGAGGCACCAGGCAAAAGAGAGAAGTCTAGAAGCGGAGGTAGGCAGGGGGCAGATAGTGGAATGTTTTATTTTTTTTTTATTTATTTTTTAATTTTTTTTTAAATTTTTTTTTCAACGTTTATTTATTTTTGGGACAGAGAGAGACAGAGCATGAACGGGGGAGGGGCAGAGAGAGAGGGAGACACAGAATTGGAAGCAGGCTCCAGGCTCTGAGCCATCAGCCCAGAGCCCGATGCGGGGCTCGAACTCCCGGACCGCGAGATCGTGACCTGGCTGAAGTCGGACGCTTAACCGACTGCGCCACCCAGGCGCCCCAGATAGTGGAATGTTTTAATGCCAGGTCAAGGAGCCCGGACTTTATGCTGTAGTTATAAAAAACCACTGGAGGCTTTGGAGAGAGAGGGGACAGATAGATGTGTGAAGAAGAGATGGGAACATTTTTTGGATTACTTTCCTCCCTTCAGTGGAAACCAGGCTCCTCACTTGCAAGCACATAATGTGTACACACACACACACACACACACACACACACACACACCCCTTTTTCTGCCCAGATCCCAGATCCCACTTCTGTATCATAATCCTAGATGATAACTCCTTTATCACTGTTACCAACTAGGCAATTTATGTGACTATCTGCCCACATTATTCCTTCCTCCCTTTTCTCCTCCCTCCCTCCCTTCCTTCCCTTTCTATTTTCTTACTGAGATATAACCTAGAGTGAAATGCACAAAGTGCATGTTAAGTATAGATTAATGAATTTTTACGTGTGTCAACACTCACATAAACACTATTTAAGATATAGGACACTTTCTTCCAGTGAGTTCTGCTCTAGAGGCAACCACTATTCTGACTTCTATCACAATCAATTACTTGTGTCTGTTCAAGAACTTCTAGCAATGAAATAATATAATATTCCTTTGTTTGTATCTAATGGCTATGAGGTCCATCCGCATAGTTGAATCCTGGTCTTATCCTGAGCTGTTCCAGCTTTTTTTTTTTTTTTTAACATTTATTTATTTTTGAGACAGAGAGAGACACAGCATGCACGGGGGGAGGGGCAGAGAGAGAGGGAGACACAGAATCGGAAGCAGGTTCCAGGCTCTGAGCCACCAGCCCAGAGCCCGACGCGGGGCTCAAACTCGCAGACCGCGAGATCGTGACCTGAGCTGAAGTCGGACGCTTAACTGACTGAGCCACCCAGGTGCCCCGCTGTTCCAGCTTTTAAACCAACTTCCTATCCTTCTCTTTCCCTCTCCTCTTCTTCTTCCCTTCCTTTCTTCCATCAGTATGTAGAAAGTACCTTTGCAAAGGTGCTAGGGAAGCAGCAGTGAGCAATGCAGATTTGGTTCCTGTTCCTTTGGAAGGGTATGTTCTAGTGGGAGGGCGAGCTGAAACCCCAGGTAATTACAACACAGCGTGATGAGCACAGTGTTAGTCAAGTCTAGGGTGCTATGGGAATTCACAGAAGAGGCGTCAAACCCCAACTTTATGGACCACGGAAGACTTCCTGGAGGAAACAATATCTAAGCGGAGACCTGAATGATGAATAGAGTGTTGTGAGCAGCCGCCTGTGTAAAACCTGCAAGGCAAAAGAGGAAATGGTGCTTTCAAGGAACTGCAGGAAGGTCAGAGATGTTCCGCTCAGCTGGAGCGCAGAGTGCAAAGTGGGAAGGGGTGAGGCTGTGGGGGCTAGGTGGGGCAGATGCTGAAGGGCTTTGTGAGCTCTGCTAAGGAATCTAAACTTGAAGGTGTTGGTGGGCCGTCACTGAGGGGTTTTCAGAAGAAAAATGACACAGTGAGGATTTGGTTTCTTTTGTCTATTAATAAATTTGACTTTGAACCGATTTTTTAAAAGCCTTTCAGTTCTTTTAATTTTTATTTATTAAAAAAATTTTTTAAGTTTATTTATTTGAGAGAGAGGAAGAGAGTGCACCAGCAGGGGAGGGGCAGAGAGAGAGAAGGAGAGAGAGAATCGCAAGCAGGCTCCACACTGTCAGTGTGGAACCTCATGAGGGGCTCAAACTCATAAACTGTGAGATCATGACCTGAGCCGAAGTTGGACGCTTAACCGACTGAGCCACACATGCAACCCCCATCCAGTTCTTTTTTTTAAAGTTTGTTTGTTTTTCAGTTTTATTTATTTAAGTAATCTCTATACCCATGTGGGGCTCGAACCCATGACCTTGAGACTAAGAATTCCACGCTCTATTGGCTGAGCCAGCTAGGCGCCCCCTGAATCCATTTTTAAAAGGCATTTTAGGGGCACCTGGGTGGCTCAGTGGGTTGAGCGTCCAGCTTTGGCTCAGGTCAAGATCTTATGGTTCGTGAGTTCAAGCCCCGCATCGGGGTCTGTGTTAACAGCTCAGAGCCTGGAGCCTACTTGGGATTCTGTGTCTCCCTCTCTCTCTGCCCATCCCCAGCTCATGCTTTCTTTCTCTCTCTGTCTCTCTCTCTCTCTCAAAATAAATAAACATTAAAAAAATTTTCTTTTTAAAGGCATTTTAGTTTTTGGAAAGGTATGCACATGGTACCAAAAGGTGTATCATGAAGCACAGGTCTCCCTGGCTCGTCCGTCCCCCACTTTACCAGCCCCCCATAGGTGATCTCTCTGTCTGCAGTGTGGAAAGCAACATGGTAATGAAGCAAGAGTGGAAAATGGAGAACTTCTAGGAAGCTATTGCACATTCTAGGTAAGAGAGGACAGTAGCAGTGGTGGGAATGATTTGAAAGGTGCTTAGGAAGCAAAAACAACAGCACTTGGGCACAGATTAGAAGCAGGGGTGAAGGATGACAGCCCAGGGAGGAGGACAGTGCCTTTCAGTGAGCCAGGGGAACAAAGGGGAGCACAGGGAGGGGAATGTGGTGGACAGTCTGCAAAGAAATGCCTTCTCCATTCGGAGCCTTTCATCTAGTTTTCACTCTCCTTGAATCTGGGTGGCCTTTGACTTGCCTTGATCAATAGGATGCAGTAAAACTGATGTCCTGACAGTTCAGGTGTAGGTTTTAGGAGGCCCGCCACAGCTTCCACTTTGGCGTCTCGGAAGCCAGCCACCATGTGAAGTGTAAGCACGCTGCAGGAGAGAAAGAGGCTACTCAGAGAGGGAGAGAGACACTCTGGAGGATGAGAGACTAGGCAGGAAAGAGAAGCACCCCCGTCTCTCCCTGCCACGTTAGCAGAGGCGCCAGACACATTAGTAAGGCCACCTCAGATGCTCCAGGCCCAGCTGAACTCCCCCCCCCCCCCCAACACTGCAGGGAGCGGAGGCAAGCCGTCCACACCAAACCCTGCCCAAACTGCAGAATCGTGAGCACATAAAAGATTGCTGTTGTTTTAAGCCACTCGGTTTGGGGTGGATTGTCACCCAATAGATAACTGAAAGAAGTAGGGAGGGATGGGGGAGAGAGGGTATAAGTTCTGCATCCATGGTCTTTCCTTCTTTTCATTCTTAAAATCCTCAGTGTCCCTGCGAAACACCTGCAGCTTTATAATTCAGCTTTATAATCTTCCACCTAGAAGGTTCAGGTGTCTTGGTCTACTGTTTCTCCAGTGCCCACATCAACAGCTCTGAAACCCAACTGCATGTTGATTACTGTTTCCTTGGGTCAACCTAGGGTTGATTCCAATTCTATCTTTGTTTCGGAGGTGGGGGGGGAGGGAGGAGGAATTTGTTTTTTCTAACATCATACCCCAGGGAGAAATGTTATTTCTTTGTATTCCTCATTTTCTAATGCAGGGCTAACTGTAAAGTATAGTTGTTCACTAAATGCCAGACGAATGACTAATGAGGCTCACTTGGAGAGAATCCTAAATGGGGTTCAATTCCTAACTTCCTGTTCTAACCAGAGGCCTTCAGTTTCTCCATTTATGCAAGAAGGTCTCACCGCACTCCTTCCGACTCATGTACAGTAATGAGTTAAGGGGCTTCAACGTTGTCAGAGAGCCATTTGTCTGTGCCTCCATGGAGAAATGGCTGGGCCCAGGAGGAAGCAGGTGATGTGACACAAGCGGGTGTGGGGACAAAGACCCAGAGAGGTCTATGTTCCTCAGCAGGAGAGGGGACGTGTATATTTGCTGCATGAGGGCGAGAGGGTGACTGACCCCATGCTCCCTGTCTCAGTGGCCCTCCTCTGCCCTCACACGGGACTGCCGCCAAGAACTGCCAGTTGGGAGAGACTGCCATCACTCCCCTCCTCTGGATTGCCTCTCCAGGGAGACTTGGGTACCCTCCACGCAGTCCCTGTTGACTGCTCTTGGTGGCCTGCCCAGAGCCCATTTCTCCACAGGTCTGAGGAGATGGGCATCTTCCCTGTAGCCCCAAACCCAGTTCTAGTGACAGTGGAATCTAAGAAGGAACTCAGAAGACACTCCAGTCTAACTTTCCCATATTCAAGATAAGGAAACTAAGGCCCAGGTCAGGGAAGTGACTTGTCCAAACGCCCCAACTGGTTCATGGCAGAGGTGAGGCCAGCACCCACATTTCTCAACTCCCAAATTGGTGCCCTCTGTTGCTTACACGGCCTCCTGCAGGGCTCTCCCCTCTCTGACCTCCCTTTCCTTTTTACTATTCCTTCTCTTCTCAGCCTCTCTCCAGCACATGCCCCACATAGGGACACTTCCAACAGGGGAGGGGGTGGCTAGCAGGCAGCCTGTCCTAATGGATGTGGGACATACAGAAGGCAGATGAGGTGTGTGCACTCCAAACATGTCAAGCGGCGCCACTTAACACAGCTGCTCAGGCTTGGGCATCGATACACATGCACACATGGACAGTCACACACCTCCTTTAGGGTCACCTATGTTTTCCACCAGTCCCCCCAGTCAGATGGACCTTGGCACAAAGTCAAGTCACAAGACTCCTCACCTGGCCTCAGCCCTTGGTGTCCCACAAACTAGCTAAACTGGCGGCACCTGGGTAAGGACAGCTGAATGACCCGTTCTGGCCCTTGATCCAGAGATGGGAAAGAGAAGACAGGTTCACAGCTGTCATCAACATGGCACATCTTTTTTTTTTTTTTATTTTTTTTTTCAACGTTTATTTATTTTTGGGACAGAGAGAGACAGAGCATGAACGGGGGAGGGGCAGAGAGAGAGGGAGACACAGAATCGGACACAGGCTCCAGGCTCCGAGCCATCAGCCCAGAGCCCGACGCGGGGCTCGAACTCAAGGACCGCGAGATCGTGACCTGGCTGAAGTCGGACGCTTAACCGACTGCGCCACCAGGCGCCCCAACATGGCACATCTTTATGTACTTAGAACTCCTGCCTCTGGATCTCTAAATGTCCCTCCCTGAGAGGATAACGGGACAGTGAGGACCCCACTTTCCTTCTTCTTTCTGCTCCCTTTGCTACCCCCCTCTTCCCGTCTTGATAAGAATCTGTTTGAATGAAGCTCCTGCCAGGCCATAGATTCCATCTGAGACATAGCTGGATCTCTTAAAACACAAGGGGAGATGTTTATCTTTCCTCCCAGCTCTGTCCTGTCACCTCCTCCTGGGCATTGCCAGCCAAGGGCACCGCCTGGTGAGACAAATTAGGTAAGTCTGAGCCGGGCCCCTGGTACCTACTGCTAAGAGGGTAAGCAGTGCTGGGGGAGGGGCGGGTAGGGCGGGAACTGAGACTTCCCTTCAGAGTTGTTCACCTCTTCCCTCCTCCTCTGCTCCCCACTCCACCCCACCCCCAGTCATTCCAATACCCCCCACCTCTGGAAAAGCCAGATTGGGATTCGATCCCCAGCCAGTTGCCGGAGTTCCGGAGCAGCTGTCCCAGGCTTGGGAGGGGGAGGGGGCCAGGAATGCTGGAGCTGAGGCCTGGGCCGCCCCAGACAGAGCAGGCTCTGAATTCTGGGAATGTTTGTGCAGCTGGAGCCCATTAGGGGAGGGAGCCGCGCCGCTTATTAATCCCAGCCTTGTTCCCCGGGAGGGGCCAGGGCCCTGCACACGAGTGGAGGGGGACGGGGCTCTGCTGCAGGAGGCAGCCCCCAGCCCTCAGCCCCCTGCTTGGTTGAGACTCCATCAGGAGCTTGGAGATCTGGGGCCCTGTGCCTGGCTTGCATGGTGCACATATGTGTGGGGAGGCGAGTGTGGAGGGGTGGGTGTGGGCACAGGTAAGGGGCCTGTGGGGGGTGGGGGACGCGGTGAGGTTCCACAGAAGTGCTCCTACCTGGGGAGGCGGGAGGCCCACGGTGGTGCTGGGAGGGGGTGCTGTGTACTCCTCAGGGATCCTCACCTGCCCCCCAGAAGCTCCTTGCTGGCAGGCACTCTTACAGCAGGAGAAGAGAAGGAGGTCACGAATTCCTGTTGGCTTAAGTATTTGAGTGTGTGCACAAAGAGGGCTGAGCAGTGAGTGGGGAGGCAGCCACCGGGGCCACATCCTGCAGCAGCTCCAGGAGTGGCCATTTAGTAACGTGAAGAGCACCTCCGGGAGTGGTGCAGTGTGTGACCTGTGCAGCCACACACAGTGCTCCGGGTGTAGGGAGTCTGGGGGCCTGGGTTTAGTTCCAAGCTAGCACTGCGGATAGGGTGGTGCACTGAAACTGAAACAAAGGGCCTGGCCTGGGGTCCCAGTTCTACGGACTAGCTGTGGGGCCTGGGATACATTTCTTAGCTTCTTGGAGCCTTGCTTCCTTTATTGGGATAGGGTCTGTCCTATGTGTCTTATAGGATTGTTGTACAGATCATGTTCCTTTGTCTCTGTATCCATCCATCCATCCATCCATCCATCCCACAAACTTGATGGCTACTATATGCCACATATTCTGCTAGTGACCAGGGCCTTAAAAGTGAATAAGGACATTGACCGTTAGAAGCTCATCCTTAATAGTATGGGGTGGTGTGGGGTTATCACATACACGGATAGAGTGTAATGTGGCAAGCTCTAACCCTGTGTCATGGAGACTGGAAGAGGAAGCAGTGCTAGCCAGCCCATCACAGGTGTGTTCTTAGGATAACATGTATGAAGGTGCCCTGTACACTATATGGCCCAGCACAGTGTGGAAAGAGGCCGTGGCAGGATCCTCTGAGACAGAACTGAGGTCTCATTGTACTTACTGGCACATCTCCAGCTGGGGCTGGGGCTGCTGGATGCTCAGGGTGATAATATCAGAAAGTTCCAGGATGAACTAGGACTTTGGTAGGTTGGGAGCTCTGACAGAAATCCCAGAAACCCCTTTGAGGGCCAGGGAGGAAGGCTCTATGACCAATTCGATAGAGAAGGTTAGCTTTATTTTTGGGGAAGCTTTTTTTTTTTTTTTAACGTTTATTCATTTGAGAGAGAGAGAGAGAGAGAGAGAGAGAGAGACAGAGACAGAGGATCCCAAGCAGGCTCATGCCGATAGCTGAGAGCCCGATGCGGGGCTCAAATCATGAGATCATGATCTGAGCCAAAGTCTGACACTTAACAGGCTGAGCTACTCAGGGTAGCCCCCCCCCCCTTTTTTTTGAGAGAGAGAGGGTTAGCTTGGTGCCTTTGCTGAATTTCATACTGGGAGATGGTGAGGAGGGAATGGGGCAAATGGGAGAGGGAAAGTCAATAAAGGGCTGGGGCCTTGGGAGCTTTGGAGAGGGGTCATCTGCCTCAGCCATCCCCAGAAGCCTCTGCAAACAGGAGGAAGGAAGGCCTCTCCTCTCACCTCCAACCCCACAACAGTCCCTGAGTTCACAGGGTCTCCAGCTCAGGTAGAGCTCCCTTCAAAACGTCAGAGAACTTCCCAGGAGGGCTGCTGGGACAGGAACCATAGAACACCAAGCCTTGTAATTACTCTGACAAAAATTTAGGATCTTGGGATGGGCAAGGAATGGGAACAGTTGTCTGAGAATTCCCAGGTCATGCCTGCAAAGTGTTGGCCCCAATGGCTCCAAATGGCACTGGCCATTTCAGGCATAGATAGCCTCTGAAGTGAGTACTCCTGTCCAAGGGGCTCACTGCTTTTAGGTTCCAGGCCACATGTCTAAGGAACTAAACAAGGGCTATCTCTGTGGAACAGAATCAGAGAGGTAAGTAGGAGGCCCACAGAATTCTGGAGGCTCAGTTCCTGCCTTTGGGGAACCCTAGTCTAAGACGGGATACAGCCCCTGCTCTCAGGAAACTTGTGTTCTAGTGAAAGGGAGACATCGTTTGTTCTCCAGGAACATCTAGACGAGAGATATAGCCTTTGTCCTTAGGAAACCTCCAGTCTGCTGATGGATTTCCATCTAAGATACAAAAAATTATGGATATGGGGCGACTATGAGACAAGCTAATGAACCAAGTACCAGTTATGGGCAGTCAGGAGTAGTAGAATGAATGATAGGGGAGAAGAAATATGGAGTTCGCTATAGGAAGCTCCTGGAGGAAGAGGGTAAACAATAAAGTAGACTACAGTCAGTTGGGGGAGAGCATGTTTCTCTGTAGGGATGCCCCAACAATCTCTCCCGTCTTGGGGAGGGGTGTGAAATGTCCAGGCTGCACTAGCTGATCCCTAATATCCCTTTCAGCTTTAACGTACTAGACTTCCTGGCCCCAGCCCTCTCACCCCTGCTTCCTCTCCCTCAGAGCCTCCCCCACCCCTGCCCTTCCTCTCGGCCTTCCATTTGGTCTCTCCTGAGGCAGGTGGTCCAGCCAGCTGCTTGGCCTGTGTGGAGATGAGATCCCACCCACAGTGTGGGATGGCGTTCAGTGGGGGTGGGCTGTGACCTGAGGAGCTGACAGCTGGGTTTGGGGCTCAGGCAGGGGGCACAGGGGTGAGGACATGGCTTGTGGCAACTTTTCCCAATACCCTCAAGTAGGGGAGATTTGTGGGGAAGGAGAGAAGGGTTCCAGGGATGTCCTAGATTCCAGCTGTGGTGGGTCTGGGTCCCTTTGCAGAGGTCTGGGAGGGCCCATCAGGGAAGAACAGGTTGAACTCTGCTTCCCCTGAGCTGGGGGACACTGGGGCTAGAGTTGGGCCAGGCTGGGTGGTTCCTGCAGCTGCTGGGCGTGCTCCTTGGGAAGGAGCTGGGAGGTGGGGGGCAGTGTGGATTGGAAAGGACAGCTGGGTCTGCCAGGAAGCCTGGCCTGACATCCCTCCTGAGACACTTCCCCTCCCTCACCCTACACATGTGGGCCATGATGGGGGGGGGGGCGGTACTCTCCACCCCAGAACAAGAGGTCAGACAGTGACCCGGGAGAGCTGAGAGCCGGGACTAGGCCTGAGGGAGCTGTGTTATTTCCGTCTCAGCACCTTTCCATCAGAAAGACTTACAGGAAAAGCGCCTGGGTCACATGGAGTACCCAGCAATAGACGGTGGCTGGATGGCTGAATGGAAGACTCAAGTCCTGTTTTCACTGATTCAGCTGAGTACCCCCCACCAGTGATGCCCTCTGTATCACTGGTTCTGAAACTTTAACAGTGTCTAGGAGTTACTTGTTAAAACATAATGCCATGAAGTCCACCTCACCTCAGAGATTTTGATTCAGTAGATCTAGAGTGGGGGCTGAGAATTTGAAGTTCCTGCAAGTTCCCAGGTAGTGCTGACGCTCCGGGTCCAAGGCCACGCTTCGAGTAGGATACTACTCCTTTTTTCTCTCTTTCTTCCTCAGCTGTCTCATCCTTCTCCCATCCCCTGCCCGCCTGCCTGCCCCTCCACCCATCAAGCACAAGCCAGCTCAGCTGTTAGTGGCGAAGCACATGGTGGGGGTGGCAGAGGCCAAGGTCAGACTCTCCAGGAGTAGAGCTGGGCTCAGCCTGCCTTCTTCTATTGAACCTAGGCCTGGCAACGTACTGGGGTGAGTCTCTATCCCTTCCTTGCTTCTCTTCCCCAGCACAGTGACCTTCAACCTGGGGGTCCCGGAGGATTCCATATGTGGACCAAGCATCACCTGTAGAGTAGAATTTTCCCACCAGGTCTGTGTGTTAATGTTTTTCAAATATGTATGGATGCTGTTGTATGAAAAAATATATACTCATTTAAAAGTCCTAATGAATTTATACTTTCTCAACTTAAAAAAGTTATAAAATACATGATACTTACAAAGCATTTTGGCATTTTGTCAAGATGAATGATCCTCAACATAGCCTAAGAGAGCGTGCATGATTTGTACAGGCTATTGCCCCAGCTCCATTCAAGTTCCCCCTCCTCACCACACAGGCCTTAGTTCAATTGCACAAATTGACCTAACTCCCTCTCCTCCCTCTGGCCTCAGGGCCTTTGCACATGCAGTTCCCTTTGCCTACTACAGTCCAATAATCTGTCTCACTTCACAATCCCTTCCACTCCTTAGCCTGGTTAACTTTTACTTTTTCTACAAATCTAGGCTAATCACTTCCTTAGCAAATCCTTCCCATCTTTCTGATCATGTCATTTCCCCCTTTAGAGGTTGTCACAACGCGTATATATATGCGTATTCCTCTGTCTGTAACCCTCAAGGTTGTTTTAATTTCACGTTATGTGTGTCACTTTAATTTCTGACTTCCCTATCAGTGTGAAATTTCTGTGAGGCAGAGTCCCTTTGCTTCTTCTGCTTATTGCCCACTGTTGTAGCTCTAGAGCCGACAACAGTGCCTGGCACTAACAGCGTACTTAATAAACATGTGGTTAATGATGCAGTCAATTAGTCAGTTGACAAATAAAAGATCCCCTCCATAGCTGAAGGCAACAGCCAGAGAACTTTGCAGCCAATCTGGCACCCAAAGACAAAAGTTGAAAACAGTCCATATAAACAAAACAAAACAAAACAACACAACACAACAAAAAACCCTCCAACGACTGCTACACCTGTACTGCTCCTGATGGGGATTTTCTGACCACTTGTTCTCATTGGTACACCATAGTTTTGGCCCCTTCTGTAGAGGTGAGAGAGAAGCAGAGGTGACTGGCTGGCAGCCAGAGTAGTAGGAGATGGGAGGGAGAGGGAGAAAGTGGAGAAGAGCAGATGAAAGAGAAGGGAGAGAAGAAAACAGGGGGAGGGGCACCTGGGTGGCTCAACCAGCTAAGCCTCAGAGTTGATTTTGGCTCAGGTCATGATCTCACGGCTTGGGGTTTGGTTCCTGGGATGGAGTCCCTCGAAGGGCTCTGCACTGGCAGCATGGAGCCTGCTTGGGATTCTCTCTCCCTCTCTGTCTCCCTCTCTCTCTCTCTCTCTCTCTCTCTGCCCCTTCCTCGCTGTGCATGCGTGTGCATGCACACTCACGTGCTCACTTGCTCGCTCTCTCAAAGTAAATAAATAAACTTATAGAGAAAAGAAAGGAGGGCAGGAGAGACAGAGAAGAGAAAAAAAGGATGTGAAGAGGAGAAAGAGGACAAACCTCTCCCAGGACAAAGTGAAAAGAAGACAATTTCCAGAGATCAGAATAGGGTCAAGGGTGGAGCCAGAGGGGTGTCATTTGACTGCCTTGCTTTGTGACCTCCTCCTCCATGCTCAGTCATCCCTTCTCTCTTTCCCGATCCCCAGCTCCCTCCCCGTCTGCCCCAGGAGCTGGGCTAGTTTATTTTCCTTGGGAAGGCTTCCTGAAAGGGGAGCCTGATTTGCCTGACACATGAAAAGTGTCTCAGACTGCCGTCTGACCCTTCCCGCAGAGCCCCAGCTCCAGGGAGTTTGTCTGACATGCAGTCACACACGTGGACACACACACACACACACACACACACACACACACATACACACACACAACCTGGCACATGGCGCACACATGCCCCCAGGGACCCCAGGGTGAGTCTAGGAGTTGTGTGAGCACAAATGTGTATGTACACAGGCACCCCCTCACATGTAGATAAGATGCAATGTACAGGTACCCAAAGCTTACCGCCCCCCCGCCCCCGCCCCACATGGGTGTCTCGTACCTGTGCTCGGCACATAAGCTCACTCATTCACGTGTGAAACATTATTCCAAACCCCCACGTGTGCCCATTTCCACTCTTTGTTGTGACGCTGTGTGGGGAAGACGCGAGTGTTGGACACATGTGGTGTGACTGGCCCTTGTGAGTGGCTGGTGTGGCCTAGGGCCAGCGGCAGCTTCTCCGGGAGTCAGAGGAGGAGTGCCAGAGAGACCACCCACTGTGTTGGGGGATTCCCCCCCACACACTGCCTGGGGATGGGAGGTGGGACATCTGTGTCCTCAAGGTCCCTGACTTCAGGCTCTTTTTTTTTTTTCTTTTTAATGTTTATTCATTTTTCAGAGAGAGAGACAGAGCGTGAGCAGAGGAGGGGCAGAGAGAGAAGGAGACACAGAATCCGAAGCAGGCTCCAGGCTCCGAGCTGTCAGCACAGAGCCCGACGTGGGGCTCGAACTCACAGACCGAGAGATCATGACCTGAGCCGAAGTCGGACACTCAACTGACTGAGCCACCCAGGCGCCCCAACTTCAGGCTCTTTTGGAGTCAAGAGTGCCATCTGTACTTCCAAAGGGTGCTCCTGGAATTGGAAGGGAGTTCTCTCCTGCACACCGTATCCCCTGCCTGGCCACGTTTTGCGGGGTCCAAGCCCACTCCATAGGGCCCAGAGCTCCTGCCCTCCAAAAGGAGACTTGCTGGGGAGTGAAAAGCTCAGGGGCTGCTCCGCCCCCTACCAGTCAGCATCTACTACATTCCACTCGCCAGGTACTTCATGCACAATATCTTAGTTAATATTTCTTTTTTTTTTTTCAAGTAAACTTCACCCCCAGTGTGGGGCTTGAACTCCCAACCCAGAGATCAAGAGTTGCATGCTCCACTGACCGAGCCAGCCAGGAGCCCCTGCTATTTAACGCTTGTAACTAGCTTGTGAAAGCCTTCTACTCTTCCTTTAGGGATGGGGAACTGAAACTTTGGGGGTATAGAAACGTGCCCCGCTCATGAGGCCAAGAGTTGGGATTTGGTCCCAGGTCTGCCTGCCGCCCAAGTCCATGGTCTTGAACACCGTGACATACTGCCTCCAACGTCACTTGTCTTACCTCAGAAGCTGCCCGGAAGGAGCTGAGATGACTATGGTACAATGGCCTGGCACAATGCCTGGCACCTGGGGTGCATTTGAATGTGCCTTCTTTCTCCTTTGGGTTCCTGTGTGGAGGAGAGCGGGGTGTGCAACACTCCCCTGACCAGTGGGAGGGGGCTTCGGCAGCAAGTGAGTGAGGCGGGCAAGGTGGGCAAAGAGGCAAATGTAGAAGCCAAGCCCCCCACCCCTTACCACCCCCACCACTTTCACCTCTGGAGCCTGGCCCTGGTGAGAAGCCGAAGAAACCAGGGATCATCAGCGGGCACCCCCAACACTCACCCACGCCCGCCTGCTATGGGGGGCATGGCTGGAGAGGACGAGAATCCTCCACACCCATTGCTTGTCCTCCTGCTCTCTGCCGCCTCCCTCCACCCCAAAAAGAGGCATTCCCAGACTCCCAGACAGAGGGAGGGGAGGGGCTGGGAGTGGAAAGGGAGGAGGGGCCGCCACACACTGAAGCCTTTGTGGGATTCCCAAGAGTCGAGGTGGAAACACTTCATATATCAAGTGTGTTTGTCCCTCCCTGGGGAATGGGAGGGGGGAGTGGCAAGGGGGAGGGAGGACGTGGTGGAGGGCTTAGGGCCTGAAATAGGAAACACCAGTGTGTAACCCGAGTCCGGGAAGGGAGGAGGGGGCTGCCCAGAACCTTTCTTGAGGAACTGACCTGTTCTTGGCTTCTGGGATCCCCACTCTGGGGCTTCTACTCCCCCCTTCTCAGGCCCCTATTCACTGTGCAGAAACACACAACACCGGCCACTCCTTCCAGACCCTGTGTTCTTCCTGCCAGGCTCCATAGTTACCTTCCCTGCATCCCACTCCTGCTCACTCCCTGGCCTGCTCCTTGGTTCTCCCGGAGTCCACTCTTCCCTCACCCCACTTCCCCCACCGAAGTCTCTATTCCACCACCACCCCACCTCGCCATCTTCAGAACTCCGCTCCAGCCGAGCCTCTGAGACTCCTGGCCACCGTCTCCCCTGGATCTCCTCTTTTTGGAGCTCACTCTCTTCAACCACAGCCTTGCCTCCTGCTGCCCAAAACTGTTCTAGGATCCTAGGTCAGTCTTCTCTAAGTCTTGACAGGTTCCTTGCCTCTGTTCCCTCACTCGTGTCCCTGACCCAGCCAACATGCCAGATAACAGGGATACTGTATTGAGAGTGACTATAACCCAGCTCACTCAGTAACCTTGTAATGAATATAACTGTGACAATTCAGAAAAGTTATTTAAGAAGTTATTCAAGCTTATTCAAGAAGCATTTACTGAGGGCCTACTAAATGTCAGATCCTCTGCTAGCTGCTGGTCAGGAACTCACAGTACATATCACCCTTAGGCTCTAGGCAAGAGGGTACCCAGTGCTGAGACTCCACAGCACAAAGTCCATGGGATGCGTCTCCCCTGAACCTGCATGGTCCCCTCCACACTCCTTCTAGACCATGCCCTGGGTTCCTGGCCCAGTGCTGTGTGAAACCATACTGATATCTGAGGCAGAAGAAAGAAAGAAAGAAAGAAAGAAAGAAAGAAAGAAAGAAAGAAAG
>NW_024412420.1:17849050-17849501 GCF_014898765.1 Herpailurus yagouaroundi
AAGAAAGAAAGAAAGAAAGAAAGAAAGAAAGAAAGAAAGAAAGAAAGAAAGAGAGAGAGAAAGAAAGAGGGAGGGAAGGAGGGAAGGAAGGGAGGAAGGAGGCAAAGAAGGAGGAAAGAGAGAGAGAGAAAGAGAAAGAATGAAAGGAAGGAGGGAAGGGGGAAGGGAGGAAGGGAGGAAGGAAGGAAGGAAGGCAGGAAGGAAGGAAGGGAAAGACAAAAACCAAAAGCCCAAACAGTAGTAACAACAAAAACAGTAATACTGACCCTGTCTTTATTTAAAATTTTGATATTTTACTATGAATATTTTGCATTTAATTTGATTTTTAAAATATTGTGTTAAAATATTATTTATTACTGAATTTTTTGGTGTTCCTTAAATTTTGCACCTGAACTGAGGGCTTCACTGATTTCCCAAATTCCCCATCTTTTTTTTTTTTTTTTTTTTTAAC
>NW_024412420.1:17849601-17874935 GCF_014898765.1 Herpailurus yagouaroundi
AGAGACAGAGCATGAACGGGGGAGGGTCAGAGAGAGGGAGACACAGAATCCGAAACAGGCTCCAGGCTCCGAGCTGTCAGCACAGAGTCCGACGCGGGGCTCGAACTCACAGACCGAGAGATCGTGACCTGAGCCGAAGTCGGCCGCTCAACCGACTGAGCCACCCAGGCGCCCCCCAAATTCCCCATCTAAGTGACCCTAGACTCCCTGCCCCCTCAACCTTGGGCAGGCGGAGCTCAAGTGCGCGTACCCTCAGACCTGAGGGGTTGTCAAGGGTTGGCTGTTTGTGGGTGTGAGTAGGGCTTGCACACATGGGCCACGGAGGTGTCCCTGCCAGAGCAGAGCAGAAAGGAATTGCTGGTGGAAACAAGGTGGGTAGGTGAGAGGTGGAGCGGCCCCACCCTGTTCCAGTGCAAAACTCCAAAGTCATTATGAAAGTGGATTTGTCAAGGTAAGAGGATAGGATCTATCTTATTTACATTTGTTCACTTGATTTGTACCTCTTAAATATTTAGAAATTTTGTTTGTGGGCTTTTATTTGTACTCTTGTCCCATGCCCCGCAAACGTTAGGGGCAGGCCTGCTTACAGGGATGGTGAATGGAAGGATAGAAGTTACCAGCGCGGTGTAGACCAGTCTGATCTATTTGCTGCCATTGAATTTCCACCCTGTGTACCTTTCTCCTGCTCCTCCCGCCACGGACGCCTGCCCATCCATTAAATGACTCTCCTCTCTCCATAGTCTTCAGTGATCCCTACTGCCCTTGGTGGCCTCTCTCTCCTCCAAACTGTGACTTTTACTGCCAGTACCAGTCTGTGGGCCCTCACCCACACGGCCTGCATCAGCCCTCCAAAAGCTATTTTGTGCCATAATCTAACTTTTAGTGTGTGTGCACACGCGCTCATGTACCATGTCCTGGGAACTGTGTTATCAGTGTTTTTCTCTTCTTTTCTTTTTAAAAAATATTTGTTTTTGAGACACACACACACACACACACACACACTCACACACACACAGAGTGTGAGCAGGGGAGGGGCAGAAAGAGAAGAAGACACAGAATCTGAAGCAGGCTCCAGGCCCTGAGCTGTCAGCACAGAGCCCGACATGGGGCTCCAACTCACAGACTGTGAGATCATGACCTGAGCCGAAGTCAGACGCTTAACTGAGCCACCCAGGTGCGCCATCAGTGTTTTCCTTTTTTGTTGTTTATTTATTTAATTTCACACGCGTGAGAGAGAGACCGTGCAGAGCAGGGGAGAGGGGTGGAGAGAGAGGGAGAGAGAATCCCAGATAGGCTCCATGCTTAGTGAAGAACCAGAAGCAGGGCTTGATCTCATGAGCCGTGAGATCATGACCTGAGCCAAAATAAGGAGTCGGACATTTAACTGGCTGAGCCATCCAGGTTCCCCCTGTAAGTGTTTCAATAGCACTGTCAGTGTATTATTTTACTTTTCCAGTTCCTTATAGTGTTAGGCTTGGGAAAGAATGGTTGTGAAGTTAGCCAAAGACTTAGGGTTGATGCTGGCCCTGCCCCTTATTAGCTATATGACCCTGAGCAAGTTAACCACTCTGAGTCTCAGATTTCTCATATATAAAACAGGATAATAAGGCCTGCTTGGCAGGGTGTTATGAACATAAGAGGTAATATATATAAAGGGCCTGACAAAGTAGGCAGTCAATAAAATGTTAACCATAATAATTATATTCTTGCACATAATATATTAATAGTTTACATTTTTATGTGCCTATTATATTGTTAATATAACAATTATAATTATGTATTATTAAAGGCCTTACATAAATTAAACAATTGAATGGGATGATCAGGAGGCCTGAGAAGCCTAAGGCAATGGACATGGAATCCTGACTCGAGGCTTTTCTGACTGGGAGAGACCGAGGAAGCCTCCGCCTGAGCTGCTTTGGGGAGGTGATTCCTGGAACCCGTGGTTCCTCCCTGGGCATTTGGCATAGGAGTGAGCAGTACAGGGCTCAGATTTAATCCTTCCACGTGGCTAAAGCCTCTTGACCCTGGGCACTTCATTGAGCCATGCCAGCCACACCCTTGGCACAAGCCCATCTCTGCCCCGCTCACAGAGGCAGCTGCGCACCAGGCACCGCCTCCATCTGCTGCAGAGTTGGCCAGTCTTCCCAAGTGGCTCCCCTGCTAGGACACATCCCGGAGTGCCTGCCTGTGAGAAACCATGGGAACGGAGGGCTGGGGGAATAGGAGACACTGGATCCCAGCTCCCAGGACCACCCACCCTGACCTCCTCCCCTATGATTATTAAACACATATTTCCGAGGGATTAGCAACTATGCCAGGGATGTTGATCGCTAAGTCTCAGTCAAACCAATGGTTTTAATCACTAGCTGCAGCCACATTAACATTATTAACTAATGAACAGCCTGCTAAGTTGGGGGTGGGTACAGAGTGAGGGGTTGGGGTGAAAAGGGAGGCACCTGCTGTATGACTGAGCCAAGGGGCCACCCTGGGAGAGTGGTTCAAAACTGCACCCTCCCCCCCCCCCCCATAATTAGGAGACAAGCTCCTTAGGGGACTGAAGACATTGGTTTGAGGATAGGGAGCCTGTGTCCAGGCATTCTGGATTACCCTCAATTAGGCTCCCTGTGGGAATGTCACGGAGCAGGGAGCTCGCCTATCTATGCTTGGCCAAGTTTCTAGACGGGGGTTCCCTGTAAAGACCTTGCTCTTGGCTCACCAGTGTGTGCAAAAGTGCAGGAGATTCAGACTCAGCCCTTCCCATCATCCCACAGCAGAGGTGATTGCTAAGTCCACTCCTAGTCTTACCTCCCTCTCTCCCAGCCAGGCTACTGTTCTGTTTTTTAGCAAGCAACTGTAAATTATTAGCCAATGGGAGAAAACTGGCCACTGGCTCACTCAGGTTCCCTTTGTCTGGGAGCATTGAGAGAGCAGATGGGAAGTTAAGAAAGCAGGAAGGGCACAGCCCAAGAAAATGATAGGAGGAGAAAACAGAGGCAGCTGAGGTGGTGGAGGGAGAACAGAAACTGGGGAGAGTCTCGAGACCCCTCTGGCCCCTAGGAACCCCCTAGGAAAGAAGGTAGTCAACTCAGAGTAGACTTGTCCTTATAGATCATGTTTGGAAACTTTTGTGTTTAACAACTGGTTACTGAAGACTTGGGCCTGTTACCTGTTCTCACGCCTCTCTCCCCAGCTCTCTCTCTCCCCTTCCCTGGGTTTCTTTGCTTCCTTTGTTCCTGCCCTAGTGAATGGCTAAGCCCTGGAGTTGGTTTCCACTTCACCTGGTGCAGATTTTTTTTTCCTTGGGAGACTCCTGGGAGCTCTGCCCCCACCCAGGCCATGGGCTCTGCACGCTTGCTAAGAGCCCCTATGGAGCAAGCTCACCTGGATAGAGAGTATCTCCTCTTCTCTGGGTGCACACCTGTGCTAGGCACTGAGGAACAAGTCACAGAAAAAGGGGACCAACTAGAACCTGCAGGAATTCAGAAGTAAGAAAGGTGCAGATTCCAGAGCCAAATGGAGCCCAGTATAAGTTCAAACAGCTGGGTGCACATTCAGCCAATCAGATTAAAAGAAAAAGGGGTGAGGTGCCTGGGTGGCTCAGTTGGTTGAGTGACTCTTGATTTTGGCTCAGGGCGTGATCTCTTGGTTTGTGAGATCGAGTCCTGTGTCGGCCTCCAGGCTCTGTGTGCTGACAGAGCAAACCTGCTTGGAATTTTCTTTCTCCCTCTCTCTCTCTGCCTCTCCCCTGCTCATGCTGCTCCCCTCCCCATCTCAAAACAAAACAAAAACCAAAAAAACCTTAAAAAAGAAAAGCAGGGGCACCTGGGTGGCTCAGTGGGTTAAGCATCCAACTCTTAGTTTCGGCTCAGGTCATGATCTCATGGTTTTGTGGGTTCGAGCCCCACGTTGGGCTCTGTGCTGACAGTGCAAAACCTGCTTGGGATTGTCCCTCTGTCTCTCTCTCTGCCCCTCCCCTGCTCATGCTATCTTCGTCTCTCTCTAAATAAATAAATAAATAAATAAACTTAAAAAAGAAAGAAAGAAAAGCAAGGCGGGGAAGGCTCTTCTGAGGAGAGGATGGTGAGGTGGACAGTGGAGAGTTGTGTGCTTGGAGTGAGCCCATGGGTTCTAAGATGAGGGCTGGTATGGGCAGAGGGGGGATGTGGCCTAGACTTGACCCCTGGAAGCCCAGACTAAAATGTCTGGCACAAATTTGACGGGAATGGAGGCTCCTCTGTGGGGCCCTGGACAGGGAAGAAGCAGCCTCTCTTTCTGCACCAGGTAGAGGCAGCCATAGGAGAGATAGTGTCCTGGGGGCAACTGCTATGGAAACTGTCCTGTCACTCTCCCCCAGGCAACCTGATGTCTCTGAGACCCAAAGGCCCTAGCAGCCCCTCCCGTCCCCGCCCCCCCCCAAGGCACAGTCGGTGACAGAGAACCATCTCCGAAATAAACACCCTCTAAGAACAACAACCCCCAGAAACTCCAAATGACTTTGATGTCGGGGCCAAGGGTTTTGACTAAACAAACTGGGAGCGATTTAGGCCGAACGCTGGCGCTGGCGGCCTGCTGAGGCGGCTGCACTAGGGAATTGATCAGGCCACCAGAAGCTAGTAGGGGACTCTACCCTCCCTGTGTGCTCCCTCCCCGCCCCCCCAACCAGCCACCTGGGAACCTCAGAAACCAGTCCCGAGAGGCATAGCTGTGTGCATGTTCCCCAGTTTCCTCCTTCCTCCCGCCAGAGGGGCTGGACCATCTAAGGACACCAAGTCCACCCAGCGAATGCGGGGCTATGAAGAGCACAGTCAGGCCTTGTCCTCCTCATCTCTTCCCACACAAGCCCCCAGAGCACACATCCACTGCCCTTCATTTCCAGCATGTCTTCTCCCCAGCTAGTCCTTATTTCCAATGTCTCTATAAGGAACAGCTCATTCTGGGAATGAATCCTGCCCCCATCTGAAAAGTCCTCAGCCCTGCAACAGCCACCTTGCTCTGGCACTGACATTGGCACTGCTCGGAGCATCATTGATTTCCTCCTTAAAGGGTGGCCTCTGTGAGGGCAGGAACTATGACTTGTCCATCTCTGCATCCCCTCTGATATCTGGCATAGTGTCTGATGAAGGTAGCTAGGAAGTACGTTTGGTGAGTGAGCAAATAAATTACCACTTGGGGGACTCATGGGGGGGGTTAAAGTCCTTGCTCTACCATAAGGTCATTTCCTCTGCAAAAAACAATTCTCAGCTCACAAGTGGTGTTATATACATACATACATACATACATACATACATACATACATACATTAAACTGTTGATACCAAATGTGTGTGAAGTGCCCAGCCCAGGGGTGGAGCCTGCAGCAGGTATATCATGACCGGCCATAACTGCTGTTATGATTTAGGCTGCGTCCCAACTGGTCTGTATCTCATTTGTAGCAAAAAGAACCTACATTTGTGAATGTGCATAGAGAGGCTTAGACGAAAGGGGCTTGATTCAGACAGGAAGGTAATAGCAGCTCCCTCCCTTGCCCAACCTTGCAAGTGCAGAGAAAGCAGAGCTGTTCTGGTATGTGATGCCTTTCTCCATTAGACAGATGGGGGGAACTGGGGCTTATCTGTACCCCTGAAAAGAGACCCTCTGCCCTGTAAGAAGATTCCCCTTTGCTCTTTCCTCTGACTGTCCTCCGGCTGTTTCTATCCCTCATAGCCTCTTGCTGAAGGCCATCTGCCTTCCTGCCTTTTTTTTTTTTTTTTTTAATCTTAATTACTGTTTTACATTTAATCGCTAAGTCTTGAGTAATAAGATCCAAAAAGAACTACTGAGGTCTCCCCAGGCTAGGCTGACTCTCACAAAGGAAAATAAAACAAGGCAGCCACTCACAGAGACCCAGACACACACTTACACACTTTCTTACACAGATACACACATGCAAGGTCCAGTACACTAACAAAGAAGTACAAGGGAAACAGGCAGATCACACAAACACATATGTACACATTTAGATATACACACATACTGTCTCAAACACAAGCGCGCACACACACACACACACACACACACACACACAGTACCAACAAAGAAACCCCAACAAAGTAGCTCGCGCACATGGACTCACAGGAGGCCCGATGACTATACTTTAAGCTTCACCTCCCAACCCAAGCCCAAAAATCTGTCTCCAATTATCTGGCCCGTGTTGGGAGCAACAGGAAATCCAGAGCTGCCTCTGTCTTCTGGGGGAGATGCCGGGATTTCAGCCATTTCTCCATCGTTGGATAACAAAAGACTTCTGGCCTTGTGTCTTTCTCCCTGCTTCCAAGTCAGCTGGGGCTAGAAGGGTGTGGGTGGGGGCTGGAGGGGGTGCAAAACTAAGCCTAAGAACATCTTGACTAAGAACAGCTTGGCGAGCCTGGGAAAGGGGCCAGGGGTTTATACGCCCTGAGTATGAGCCTTTCCAACTTTGCCCAAAATAATGAATAGGGCACTGGCTTGGGTCAAGAATAGGGGCCTACAGTGGCGACCTTGGAATCAATAATGACCCTAGACACCAGCCTCATAAGGTGGACAACGCAGCATAGTGGAACAACCACCAGACTTGTGATCAGACCTGGGCTCCAGTCCCAAATCTGTAGTGAGCCGGCTGCCAGTGATCTCACTTCTCAGAGCCTCACTTAGAAAATGGAGGTAGTACCAGTGACCACCTTATAGAATGTGAGTGGGGCCAAGAACTTGTGTAGCTGGGGAAAGTGACCACGCAGGTGTTCTTACTGGCTATGGGATGGTCTCCCAACCATCCGACCTCCCCCTAAAATAGGAAGCTCTCCTTGTCTTCTCCAGATGCACTGGCTATTCCCATAGAAGAGAAAATACTGTTTTGAGAAACCTGGTTCTACTTCTTCATCCCCATTCCCTGATTAGATGGAGCGGCTCTCACCATCTAGTAGCTGTCCCACTTGACTGCATAGCCCACACTCCAACACGTCCAGTCCCTGTGTTCCTCATGTCAAAGACAGTGGCTTGGAGCGGTGGAAAGGCCACTGAATTGGGGGTCTTTCCTGTTTCCTAACCCAAAGGCAGTTTCCCCTAATTCAGCCCAGCCTTAACTTCCTTGGGCAATGGACACTCTCTCCACATAGCTTTGTATGGAGGAGTGTTAGAAATTGTGACCACAGGGGCACCTGGCTGGCTCAGTGGGAAGAGCCTGAGACTCTTGATCTTGGGGTGGTGGGTTCAGGCCCCATGTTGGGTGTAGAGATTACTTAAAAATAAAACCTTAAAAAAAAAACAAAGAAAGAAATCATGCCCACATATATGTGATGGTTCCCACAAGGGCTTTAAGGAAGGAGCTTCAGAAAGACACTTGACATGACCCCAGTCCCCTCTCTGTGGCTTCAGCACTCTGTAGGATTTGCAGTTGGGAACACACTCTCTATGAAATAATGTTTAACTGTTTTAGTCAAAAGTTCCTCTATGGGACGTGGGTTCCTAGAGACCAAACTTTGTCTCCCCCATCAGACAGGGAGTTCCGGGTCATGCTCTCAACATTCCAGTCAGGTCCCAGCCGTGGCATGTGAGGAGAGCGGGACTGTGTGCTGTGCTAGAAGGGCAGAGGGTCTTCATTGGGTACCCCCTCCTCAGCCTGTGGAAAGGAACAAGTTTACTCTTTTTCTTTTTAAGTTCTTATTTCTTTATTTTGAGAGAGAGAGACCACACACACACACACACACACACACACACACACACACACGAGGGGGTGAGGGGGGGAGAGAGAATCCCAAGCAGGCTCAGCGCTGTCAGAACAGAGCTCAATGTGGGGCTCGAACTCAGGAACGGTGAGATCATGACCTGAGCCAAAATCAAGAGTTGGATGCTTAACTGACTGAGCCACCCAGGTGCCCCTCAACATTTGATTTTTTAACATAGGATTTTTAACATGGTATTCCCAATGTGGGGGCAAGGAGTGTGAAACAGTCCAGTTCTGGAATTAACAGGTCCCAACTCTGCTTGTCCAACCTGGCCCTCAGAGGATTGCTCAGAGCGGCCCTCGTCCGAGCGGCCCTCCTTTGAAGGCCAGGCTGAGAGGTTCAGTTTTCCAGACTGCGGCGGGAGTGAGTCACGGTCTAACAATGTGATCTGTCAAGTGCTGCAGCTCCCTGGGCTGGTCTTGCCCACAACCTCTTGCCGCCTGGATTCTTCCTGGGCGTTCCTCAATCTTGCAAAACGTGGAGATCATGCTGGCAGCTTTTCTGTGTACTCCCCACCATCCCCAGAGCCAGTTTACTTTTGGTACAGCAGACCTAATAAGGGCACCCAGCCAAAGAGATGGGCCCGAGGTGGGAAATGCTGGAATTATGGGGCACCTTTTCCAGAATTTGAGTCCTGACTCAGAGAATTAAGAATTAGGGCAGAGGGAGAGCAGGAAAAGAAACTGAGGTCTAGTGTGGCAAAGTAGACCAGACGGGCATGGCATTTACTACAAGAGGTTAAGAGTGTCTGTATAGTAAAAACCACTGAACGGTATACTTTATGTTTTTTTTAATGTTTATTTCCTTATTATGAGAGGGAGAGATAGAGAGCGAGGAGAGGAGGGGCAGAGAGAGGGGGAGACGAACCCTAAGCAGATTGCGCACCATCAGCCTGGGAGCCCAACGCAGGGCTTGAACTCATGAACCATGAGATCATGACCTGAGCTGAAATCAAGAGTCAAACAAACAACCAACTGAGCTACCCAGGTGCCCTAAACTGTACACTTTAAAAGTGTGAACTTTGTGATATGTATATTATATATATCAATACAACTGGTTTGTGGGTTTTTTTTAAATGAGTGAGTCGGCAGTAGGTAACTCTGTCCCCACAGGGAGGTAATGCTGGTTGTGTGGGGTGAATAGGGATTAGGATAAGATGTTTAGAAGGACCCGGCTGCCTCCAGGTTTGAGTGAATCTGGGACTAAAGCAGTGGGACCTATGCAGAGGGTGAGGTTGGGACAAGTCCCCACTCATGGAGATCCAAGGCCCGTCCAGAATTTGTCAGCCCTACTACGAAGCCTTCAACCTCCATATTGGACACCCTGGAACACCACCATCCAAGTGACCCCTTCCACTGATTCAGAGAACACCGTACAGTTTCCCAACAACGTTGAGACCCACCCAGAGCAAACTAAGTATGCATTTAACCTCATTTAGGGCTTATTATTACATCTTCACTCTTTTTTTTCTTCTGCTTTTAACTCTCATCTTTAATTTATGCTACTTTGCATCTTCTGTATCTTGTAAGCCTCTGTAAACCCATCGCACAGCAAGGCAGGATATAAATAACATTTTGAAAATAAAATTTACAGGGGCGCCTGGGTGACTCAGTTGGTTAAGCGTCCAACTTTGGCTCAGGTCATGCTCTCGCAGTTCGTGAGTTTGCGCCCCGCATCGGGCTCTCTGCTATCAGCCTGCTTTGGATCCTCTGTCCCCTTCCCTCTCTGTCCCTCCCCCACTTGTGCACGTGCATGCTTTCTCTCAAAAATAAATAAACTTAAAAATACGTATAATTTGCAAAACGCTCTCATGTACATTTTTTCTTTTGGTGCTCAGAACAGTCCATGTGGAAGGTAAAGGTAAAGCTATTGCTATTTTTAGGCCGAGAGAGACTGAGGGACCTGGTCAAGCCATTGAATGGTGGAGTATGAACCAAAACTCGTGCTCAAACTCTGAGGTACCACTCTGTCCTCTGAAGAAGGCACCATAAGAAAGCCCTGGAGAAGGACCAGGTTGACTTCTTGTGGCCTTGCCAGTGCACACATCACCACCCAACATTGCTGACAGGCCTTTTAACAGAGAAGCATCTGTGCCTGTCTGCCTCAGGGGAAGGAGAGAGATGGCTTTCCATTTCTCCTTCCAAGAACTCAAAGTGAACAAATGCTCCTCCTTCCAACAGACATATTCACCACGCTCCCTTCACTCCGAAAAAGGGCAAACAGGACACTATTCTCCCAAGCCCTAGGCACAGGGTCCTGCTGTTCTCTGTAGGGCTGATAGGATTTCCTCACTTTACTGGGGTGGCTCTGCTTTAAGATCCCTTTCAGAAGAGGGTCTACAGGGATGGCTGCAGCGGTTGTGGAAATGGGTCCCAAACTCTTCTCATTTCTCAAACTCAAAGTAGGAAAGAAAACAGGCCACACGTCAAGGAAAGCCTGCTCTCTAACAAACATTGACCAACTGTAGGTGACCCAAAGATGGGTCACACAGTCTCTGCTTTCCAGTCTTCAGTTTGAGGTGCGGCAGGAATGAGGATGTCAGCAGACATGAGTTATGAGAGAAATATAAACAACAAAGCCCGACTAAGGAGCTGAGCTGGAAATCTGGGGGATCTGAATAGGAGTCTTTGGGGCCAATTACATTTGGAAAGGACCCAGAAGGATATGTAAATTTATCTTCTTTCTAGAAACTTATTACCCTTACTTTTTAAACAAAGGGCGGGGTGGGGGGAGAGACAGAGAGAGAGAGAGAGAGATTGAAGCAGGCATAAGTGATGGAAGGGGAGCAAAGAGGAAGGTGTTCTAGGCACAGGAGGCCCTGCAGGGGCAGAAGCACAGGGATGGAATGTAGGCGCACTTGAGAAGCATTGAGTAATTCAGTTTGATTGGAGCATGAGGTAGTGGAAAGGACTGGAAAGGTAGACCAGAGCCATATCACCACGGGGGCCCCTAAATTCCAAGCTAAGGAATTTGCACTTCATTTAGTAGGCCACAGGGAACCTCCACAAGTGACTGGATTACCAGTGTGCTTTAGGAGAGAAACTCCAGCAGTCGTGCGTGGGATGAACTAGAGGTAGAGGTCCTGTTAGCTCAGCTACTAGAGAATGATGCAGGCCTTCATACAGACGCCACGCTTGGGTATTGGAGGGCAGGAAGATATTCATTCAAAAGTCCCATGTCTTGATCCCATCTTTATTCAGAGGACAGATACAAAGATGAACAAAGACGCCAGCCCTAAGCTGATTCATATATAGCCTTATGGAGAAAGCAAGTAAAGGAGCAGCTAAACTGTAACAGGGTTAAGTGCATCACAGGGTCAAGTGCTCTGGGACTGCAAAAAAAGGGGGAGTTGAGAAACGGTTCAGAGGTTTCCCATGTAGAAAAGAACACCGATCCTAACATCTTTTTCTTCCCCACTTTCATCTAAATAGTACTGCTCATAGATGCATTTATGTTTAGCTGACATCTAATCTGAGGAAGTTTCAACCGGCCACTTGTTGAGCAAATAACACCCCTGAACGCAGACAAGTGTCCAGGTACCTGCTCTTTGTTCATCTTCCTCACACCTAGAGGGGAAGGATGGGAAAACTGAAGCAGTGACTGACCCATTGGACTGGATGGTGTGTGAAGCCCCAGGTCTCAGGGCTAATTCTGACCTTAAGACACGTCCCCACCTCTCAGCTTTGCTTAATTGGGTTACAGGAATTAGTCTTGAGAACAGAGAAAAGGCAAGAAACCACATTCTCCTCACTCTTAAGCCTCTAAAGAAGAGGTCAAGTGAGGTCGCCCCTGCTTGACCTGGTGAGGATGGCCAAGCAAGGAAAATGGCTGCTTGGGAGACATGATAAGGCAGGCCAGCATGGGACAGGCAGAAAAGACTGTGAAAGTCAGACCAGGGACAGCGGGAGGAGAAGATGCCCCAACATGGTGCCTGGCACATGGGAGACACCTGCTAATTAATTACAGATTGCATGAATGAATCCCAGAGGTCGGGGGTTCCTCATTTCAAGAGAAATGTAATTATAACCGTGGTGAAACCATCTTTCACCTATGGGAAAGGCAAAGATCAGAAGTCTTGATAAGATTCTGTGTTAGTGAGGGTGTAGGAAACATACCCTCCAATGCCCTGCTGATGCAGCCATAAACAGGCAGCTTCTGTGCAAGGCAATTTAGCAGTATTGATCAGTATTACAAATGTGTGTAATTTGTATTGAGGCAAGCAATCTCATTTCTGCGAACTTATCCTGCAGATACGCACGTGTGCAAAGTGACCTACGTACAGTGTATTTATCTGCAGCTTTGCTTGTAATGGTACAAGATAGAAAATAATAGGGATCTGGTTAAATTGATTATGGTTTATCCATTCAATTCAATACAGGTATTATGAATTATGACGAGGACTGATCTGCTACATAAATTACCCCCAGAAGCTACAGGAAAAATAGTGTGCATAGTATGGTACCATTTGCATGAGCAGTAAAAAACAACGTGTGCATGTTTGTATGCTATCATTTGTGTGGGAAGAAGAATACATATTTGCTTACATAAGCACAGAATATCTCTAGAAAGAAACACTAGAAAACTTCCTGGGTTTGCCCCCCAGGATGATGAGCTGGGTAACTGGGGAGCAGGTACCTTGTATACTCATTTTTACCTTTAAAATTTTGTACTATGTACAAGTAGTGCATAAAAAAAACTTTTTTTTTTTTTTAATATAAACAAATTAAAAAGAAAGGAACAGTCAGGGAAGCTTCTGGTTGTTTCCTCCAGCAGGGGCTCCCAGGGCAGCACGTCCCTGTGTGCTAGTCTATAGCACCCCCTGGTGCTGTCTGTGAGCACGCACTGCGCAGAGAAGGTGTGGGGGTGACAGGGCAGGGGATTCTTTGAGGAACACTGGGGTTTCTTTTTAAAAAAAAAAAAGAGAGAGGAAAGGATAGTGTACAATATTGGAGCCGGAGGAGACTCAGAAAGGACAGTGGCATCAGAGATGTAGCGGGAGAGGCGCTGGGAACGAGCGGTCCTGGGTTCGAGTCCTGACTCTGTCCTCACCCCCTGTGTGCCCTTGGACACATGACCCTCTTAGTAAGTCTCAGCTCTTACCCCATAAACTGCTCTGATAATATCTACCTCTAGGGTTGTTTTGAAGATCAAATAGGGTATGGAGTATGAACAGTGCTTTAGGATTGGAAAAGAGCTATAAAAATCTAGGGGATTATTTTTTAACTAGCCCCTCTCGTTTTATGAGGAAATAAGAGGTAGTATAGGGCAGTGGTTAAGACAAGGACTCCGCAGCCAGAACTGCTGCACTTGGAAGCCCCGTTTTACCACCCACTGGCTTGGGTGATCTAGGGACAATTACTTAAATTGGAGACCTCCATTTTTTGTCTGTCAAATAGTGTTCATAATAACATTCTCAGGGTGCCTGGGTGGCTCAGCCGGTTAAGCATCTAACTCGGACTCAGGCAGTGATCTCACAGTGAGTTCGATCCCTGCTTTGGGCTCTCTGCTGTCAACATGGCACCCACTTCGGATCTTCTATTTCCCTCTCTCTGTGTTCCTCCCCCACTCTCTCTCTCAAAAATAAATAAACATTAAAAAAAACAACATTCTTGTAGGGTTGTTGTGAGGATTAAGTGAGTAAACACATGTGAAGCATTTGCACACAAAAAGTGCTGAGTAAGCATCTGCTATTATTGACTTCTAATATATCCAATGCTTATGTCCCTTTTGTAGGTGCTTGATAAATGTGAGCGAGTCTTACCATTTTATATGTGAGGAAATTGAGGCTATGAGAGGAGATGTGCCTCGTTCAAGCTATCCAACTAATGAGTAGTAATAATTCTCCCTCTAAAGAACCTTAGACATCTCCTGGACATAAGTGCTCTAGTTCAGAGGGCATTTCCAGGTGGGGGTGTGTTTCTTAATCCCTGCAACCGGAAGTAAAATTGGACTGGAAGGGGGATGGGAGAAGGGAGGGCCATGAGGAAGAAAAGCTTTCTTAGGGGAAAGATATGGAGAACAGGGCTTGTGGGGAGACAAGAGGCGGGCCGGGTCAGGGTCTATGAGAATTTAGCAACGAGATGTAGCACAAATAGGAAACTGAGTGTGAACTTGGGGTACAGGACACTGGGAGGGCTTTAGTGGAGAGGCTCAAGGACAGGGGATTTTCAGCCAAGTTCTTGGTAGGGAGGAAGTGAGAACATGATAATGACCATCCTCAGCGTGAATAAATACTTCCCGAGACAGGCAATATGGTGTGGTGGGAAGTGCACTAACAACTATTTATCGATCGTCTGTGATGTGCCAGGCTATCAAGCAAACACAGAGAGTTAACAGACTGCTCTCTGCTCACTGGGTGCCCTAAGGCAGATTACTATACTTTGAGCCTCTATTTTCCCAACAGACATAGTAATACTTACTGGTGGGTTCTCATGGCAGATGAAGTTAGGCGACAATGAATGTGAAAACTACCACAGTGCCTGATACCCTGAGGGCACTCACAAACATGGAGTTGAGCATCTCTTTGTAAGGCACTGAGTCAGGTACTGTGAGGGAGACAAGAAGCCTGAGATGGGAATCCTGTGGCCAAAGGGCTTGGAGTCTAGTTGGAGAAACAGGACACATGGAAGATTTAAAAACAAAACCAACAAAGGTCACCATTTATACGTTCCAAGGACTGGAAATGAGCAGGTGAACGGTTTGAGGAATGAGCACCCACCAAGGGCTGAACTGCTGAAGGAGGTTCCCCGAAGACATGTGAGTGAGACCTTCTGGGACCTAATAAAGTTGAGAAGAAGGAAATGCGGCCTGATGGAGAGCAGAGTAACGGTGCAGGGGTGCAGGACGAGAAAGGAGTGACGGCACAAGTGCTGACTGAGCGCCCGCACTGGGGTCAGTCGCCACGCCAAGGCTCTCTCCGACCTCATCTTACTGGGTCCTCACTGCAGCTTGTGAGGTGCACATCTCTCTCCCTATTCTATACATGAGAAATGTTGAGAATCAAGGAGGTTAAGTAACTTACTAACAGTCATGCTTCATAAATGGAAAGTCAAAATTCAAACCCAGAACTCTGGCCACAAAATCCACGGAAAGGGACTAAAGTTGGCGACATGAGGCTAAGGAAATCCACATTTTACTCACATTCCTTCACTCATTCAACTACTATTTAGTGAGTGTTTACTATGTGTGAGGTATTGTGCTAAGCGCTGGCTGGGCTACTGTGAACGGAACAGATCCCTGCCCTAATGAGACTTTATGGCTTGGAAGCCAGGCAGCTTTTAAATAAGTCCACAGCCGAATAAGTGCTATGAAGGAAACAAAACGAGAGGGTGTTATGAGACAGAACAATGCAGGCCCTCAATAGGCTGGGAGGTCAGCCTCTCTGAGTAAGTCACGTTTAAGCTGAAGCCTGAAAAATGAGTAGCACTGGTTTGTGTGTGTGTGAGGGAGACAGAATCCCGAGCAAGAGGGGCTTTCCCGGTAAAAGTAATAGAAAATATGAAGGCCCAAAGGAAGAAACTAGAGATCATGTGGAGGAGCCTTGGGAAGGAAGAGGGTGCCGAGGTGAGGCTGGGGAGTGGCACAAGCCACATCTCACAGGTCCACAGACACCACATTAAGAACTTCAGACTTGACCCTCAGGGCAATGAGGAATCGGTGACTGGTTTTAAGCAGGAGAGTGACATGATCCAATTGACTTCTGAGAAAGATCAGTCTGCGACGCTGTGTGGGACAGGACTGAAGTGGCTAAGAGTGGAAGCAGCAGCAGCGAACTGCAGTTGCCTCAGAAGAAGGCTGGCGACAGCTTGGATGGGGGTGGAAGTGTGTCTCAGGAGTGGAGAGGTGAGGTCTTGAGGACAAACTGCTTATGAAGAGGGTAAGGAGAGTGTTTGTCAAGGTTCACCCTGAGGTCTGGAAGTGCCATTTTGGAGATGGGAAAGTCTGAAGGAGGAGCAGATTTGGGGCAGCGGGGGTGAACCAGGAGTTTACAGCACTGTGGGCAAAGGGAAGGTGGGGATATGATTTGAGGTTATTCAATCCTGTTATAGAAAAGAAATAAGTAGGTAGTTTTTAAAACATGAGCGAAACATTTTAAGATGTTTTAAGTATAGGTGAGTAGCTAGTAAGCAACATGTTTGTTAGACCTAGGCCGAGGTCAAGTAGAGCATGTGTGGTAGGACTAAGAGATGACTAATATTCACAAGACGCCTGCGTATTAAATAGTCATGGGACATTAAATGCGTAAAAGTTACTAAATAGTTATGACATCCTAAACATGCATAAGATACATAAGGCACTAAATATACCAAAGGTAATAATATTCAGGATAGACTATATGTACATGAGGACTCAATGTTCATAAGGTGTTTTTTTGTTTTTGTTTTTAAGTAGGCTTCATGCCCAGCATGGAGCCCAACATGGGGCTTGAACTCATGGCCCTGAGATCAAGACCTGAGCTGAGATCGAGTCGGATGCTTAACTGACTGAGCCCCCCAGGCGCCCCACATGAGGTTTTAATATGACACTTTGGTGACATCTACTCTTGTATGATCCCTGTCTACTCTGCCGAGATATACAAATATACTCATGGCTGCTCAGGAGGCTAAATAGCAAGTTACAGCTATGGCCCCGCATGCTTGTTCATATGTTTGCCACTGGCCCCCAGTGCACTTTCATTCTGTGGGTCCCCTAGCTTGAATTATAAGGACTCTGGTCCTTAAAACTTCAACAGAGAAGCCTGATGCAGCACAGAGAGATACAGAATATATAGACACTGCATGCCCCAAAACTCAGGTAGTGTGTTCCTTCCACCCTGCTTGTACACTACCCTAAGTTGATAAAGTAGTCCCATCCCTCTCCTTCCCCTTGTTTCTTGCTATGTGTTTTAATTTGACTTAATAAACCATACGATTTGAGCATTTCAACTCAATCTATGCATCCTTTCTATTTTGCAACCTTAGAGATAGCTCACTTGGTCATGAACTTGGGAAGCTACCATTGCAGTAAGCTGATTTCCCACACAACAGAAGTCACGGGCATATTTTTTGCAGTGAAGGTAGCATGTTTCAAGTGGTGTTTTGGAAAGATGATGTGGCAGCTGAGTGTGGCATGGATTGAAGCAGAGAGACCGAAGGTAGAACTGAGGCAATAGTCCTGGCTGGAAACTCTGAGACCCTAACTCAGGGTGGGAGCACTCAGAATAAAAAGATGGGGTGGACTTTAAGAAACATTATAAGGGGAACATCAGCAGGATTTGTGATATACTGGATTTCAGGAAGACCTTGTGGATGGAGTCAAAGACCTTTCAGAATTTCAAATGTGGAGAGCTAAGGGAGTGCTAGATCCACTGAATCGAATGGGGAGAAACAGGAAGAACTGGCTTGGAGATGAAAACTGTTAGGTTTTAAACCAGTTGGTTGCAGGTGCTCAGGGGGCCATGCGGCTGGAGATACCTTAACCTGGTTAATTCCAACAATGGCCTTGGCATTGACCGATCCTTCTCTCTATCCCTTACATCCATGTAGTCTCCAAGTTCTGATGAAAATGTCTCATATCTGTCTCTTGCTTTCTCGTCATGTTTACACTAGGGCCATGTCTCCAGTTCAGGTTCTAGTCCTTACATCTCAGATTCTGACAATAACCCTCTAGCTGGTGCCCTCTCACACACATCTTTTTCAACTTGTTAAAAAAGGAGGCTCTGGGGCGCCTGGGTGGCTCAGTCGGTTGAGCATCCGACTTCGGCTCCGGTCATGATCTCACCATCCGTGAGTTCAAGCCCTGCGTCGGGCTCTGTGCCGACAGCTCAGAGCCTGGAGCCTGCTTCAGATTCTGTGTCTTCCTCTCTCTCTGCCCCTCCCCCGCTCATGCTCTGTCTCTCTCACTCTCCAAAATGAATAAATGTTAAAAAAAATTTTTTTAAAAAGGAGGCTCCACGCCCAACATGGAGCCCAATGCAGAGGTGGAACTCAAAACCCTGAGATCAAGAACTGAGCTGAGTGAGACCAAGAGTCGGACACTTAACTGACTGAGCCACCCAGGCGTCGCTCAGACATCTTGACATTGAAACATTCCGCTTCTGCAAGGCAAAGAGGGTCATGGTGGGGGACGTTTAATTAATTGATCCAAATGTACAACATGGCTTGATATGCCTTTTCTCCTTTTGGTGCCACTGTGGATGGCTAGGGAGAAGAATCAACCTGGTTCTGTTTTCCCCCATGCCAAGCACTGGATCTAGGAGAGTTGAGAGGACTGAGGAGCTTTGTTGCACTCAAAGCAACTGGTCTCCAAGTCTGCTGTTGATGATTTACTATTGTGGAGGGCACACAGGCCAGAAGAGATGGGCAATGTCCTGCAGCCACATCCGAGTAAGGACACCACATGGCTGTGGGGGATGGTAATGACGGCAAAGTACCTGGCAAATAGCTGTCCCACATTTTGTCAGTTTGGGGTTTGGGCATGGGGAATGTAAGATGAGGATGTGGCAGGGAAGAGTCACCCCAGAAATGGAGTAGTAACAAGTTTCCATAGTAGAAGGGGTCAGAGTTAGGGGCAGGCAGGGAAGGCAGCTGAGTAAGTTGTGGGGACAAAAACTCAAATCCTGAGTAGAGAGTAAAGGATGGAAGGAACGAACCATGGGTTAAACAAGCAAGAGGTCAAATCTAAGGGTCCTAGGGCAGAAAGGAAAAAGCAGGTAGCATAGCGTGGGTAGACAGACAAAGCAAATATAGTCTGAGAAATCAAGTGTCAGGGAGCAGGAACCCAGGCTGGGAAACTGGAAAGCAACCAGTGAGGCACCAGGCACAGGGCTGAACCTTAAGCGTCAGAAAAGAGCAGCAAAAATGCAGCCAAAACCATTACAAGTCAAGGGGTCTCCGTTTCCCAACTAGAACCAGACCCATTTCAGGATGTGTGTTTCTTATAACTTGATGATGGTTGTCCCATTATCATCCTATCTTTTGCCTGGCCAAGGATGTTTCTGAGGCTTACAGAAACAACCATGAATATATTCCTACTATTTCTCCCTATGCTGGTCTGAGTCCAATGATCACTTAGTCATTCCTTTGGGAATGAAATCAGCCTGCTTGTCTCCTGGGGTGAGAAGGCTAGGAGGAGGATAGGGAAGAGACATTTGGAGCTCCCAGGTCTGTGGCTCACTGCAGATGAGCTTGAGATCTGAGAAACCTCTCCATGCAAGCAAGACATCTGGAAGTTTAAAAAAAATTTTTTTTTCAACGTTTATTTATTTTTGGGACAGAGAGAGACAGAGCATGAATGGGGGAGGGGCAGAGAGAGAGGGAGACACAGAATCGGAAACAGGCTCCAGGCTCTGAGCCATCAGCCCAGAGCCCAACGCGGGGCTCGAACTCACAGACCGCGAGATCGTGACCTGGCTGAAGTCGGACGCTTAACCGACTACGCCACCCAGGCGCCCCAACACCCAAAACCTGGAAGTTTTAAAGAGGTCTGATGTGGATTTTGTGGGAGCCAATTCTTCCCTACCTTACCAATCAGGCATCAGCCATCTCTGCATTCCCTGAGGACAGAAGAAAAACGGGTGCAAAGTGACCTATTTGACAATGTTTTCAAAGCGTTCTTCAATCAGTTCACTATCATTTACTATTTTATCAAATCACTAGAATGCAAGAACCAAAAGCTGAGGTTGAGCCCCAGCTCAGCCTTAGCTGAGTGGTCTCAGGCAAATTACCTTGTCTCTCTGGGCCTCATTTTGCTTATCTGGAAAATGAGGAAATAGGAATTAATGATTCCTAAGTTTCCTTCCAGCATTAAGGGTTTTTAGTCTCCGTGCTCCACCCATCCCCCCATCCTCCAGAGCACACTTATACTCAGCACAGGGAACTGGATCCTGTTATTACTAAATGAATGTATGTCAGAAATCCAGGCTGAAAAGGGGTCATCTGTATAAACATACAGTTATTCATGTTAGTTCTCATCTAACATCCCTTGAAGGAGAAGTTTTGTTTTGTTTTGTTTTGTTTTGTTTTGTTTTAATCTTTAACGTTTATTTCCTTATTTTGAGAGAGGGAGAGAGAGAGAATCCTAAGCAAGCTCTGCACTGTCAGCACAGAGCCCGGTGTGGGGCTCGATCTCACAAATCGTGAGCTCATGCCCTGAGCTGAGATCAAGAGTCAGACGCTTAAACGACTGAGCCACCCAGGCGCCCTGAAGTCTCATAGCCATTTTAAAAATTGCCAGTCCACTTGACCTAATTTGTTCATTATCATCACTTATTATCTCTCTAAAGTCTTTAGTATGCATCTAAATGATGATAATGGCTTACTAGTTTATAGCAAATTGGAAACACGTCACAAAACCACACAAGCAGGTGGGAAAGATGCTGTCATTAAATAACCCCCTGCTTCTTTTAAACAGATGAAGAAATTTACCAGGACCAAGTGATGATATTGTCCAGTCACAAAGGTCGCAAGAGCTGCCAAGTGGCATTACTGCATCCTGAACCCGTGCCTCTCACTTCCATATGTAGGGCCTCTGTTCTCTGAGAACACGCATCCAGGACTACACGTCCCAGAGCTGGCTGTCTTTCTGCAACTGTGAAGGGCAGGTTGGGCTGGTATGGCCCACTTCTTGGAATTTGCTGAAATACCCCAACCCCACCCTGCCATACTCAGAAGCCCACCTAGTCTTTGTCCCATATATTTTCCTTTCTACTTTAAAATGTGAGTCTCCTCTCCAGGAAAGCCAATCCGTATATTTCTGATTCGTTTACACTAAATTTCTCCAAAGTGCTCTCTGACATCCCCAAGCTTCATACATTTTTCTAGAAGAAAAGAGGTAGATGCTACATGTGGGATGACTGAGAAGAGATGAAGCTCCCAGGATTCCTCCCTTTAGGAAAATGATGTCTCCCATCCCTATGGTGGTTGCTGTGCCTGGCTTTGACTCCACACACCAGCTCCAGCTCCAGCCAAGGTGACAGTTTTAACACCTGGGCCAGCCAGCATGGGACTCCATCCAGAACACAGAACATAATAAAGCAAGAAATGAACTTGATCCTTGATAGCTTGGCCAGGGCATGAAGTAAGGTTGTGAGACAAGCACATTCCTTCAAGACAAACCTGACTATAACAATGAATGTAGGGGCGCCTGGGTGGCTCAGTCGGTTAAGCCTCCGACTTCAGCTCAGGTCATGATCTCATGGCTCGTGAGTTCAAGCCCCACATCAGGCTTTGTGCTGACAGCTCAGAGCCTGGAGCCTGTCTTGGGTTCTGTGTCTCCATCTGTCTCTGCCCCTTCCTTGCTCATACTCTGTCTCTGTCTCTCTCTCAGAAATAAACAAACATTAAAAAAAAAAAAACAATTAATGTAAAAACATTCGTTGGGATAATGTGATGGGTAGCCCTTGATGGAGAGACTATATGGACACAATGAAGCATGGTAGAAGGTGCAGGGTAGAACCCTAACCTGGGTTCAAAGTGTGGATCCGACATTAAACCCAGGGACTTTAAGCAAATTATTTCATCTCAGTGAATATCATCAGAAAACCTCCACCCCAGAAGATTGTTGTAAGAATTTTTCAGTGAGTTAATGTGTATGACAGGACAATTAATAGGCACTTAATAGATGGCAGCTAGTAGTATATTATCTGAAAGTAAAATGCTGTATGTTGAATTCCCTCTTAATTCCCATTTAAGTCATGCACCACGCAGTCTCCTGACACCCCACTAAATCCAATATGGAAGTTTTGATAACAATCAATCAACAATATTTTAATGAGACCGTGACTGTGTAAAGCTAGTGCCAGATGCTATGAGGGTGGACTGGAGGAAAAAAAAGTAGCCGGTTTACAAGGTGGTTGAGGAGACATAACACAAGTCACAGATGCTTAAGAAAAATCACAAAGCAATTTAGCAGTAGATTAAAAGAATCCGAGCCGAGTCTTGGGCTACTGGGGACGTAGAAGTAAGCTTGGGGGATACAGAGGCATTCCTTAATCACGAAAGGCTTCTCAGGCACCTGGGTGGCTAAGTCATTAAGCATCTGACTTCAGCTCAGGTCATGATCTCGCAGTTTGTGAGTTTGAGTCCCACACTGGGTGAGCACAAGCCCAACTTTGGGTAAAAAAACATGAGCCCCACTGTGGGTGAGCCCTGCTTCTCTCTCTCTCCCTCTCTCTCTCTCTGCCCCTCACTCCCTTGTGCCCCCTCTCTCTCAAAAAATAAATAAAATAAAATAAAATAAAATAAATGAAAGGAAAGGCTTCTCTATAATTCTGAACTTGGACTTGGATTTTTAAGCTTCCTTAACACATGGTGGATCTAAAGCCTGGGATTTTTTTTTTTTTTTCATTTACATCCAAGTTATTTAGCATATATTGCAATAATGATTTCAGGAGTAGAATCTAGTGACTTGAAGCCTGGGATTTTATAATAAAAGTTTAATTTTTTGTGTTCAAAATTTGTGTGTGTGGTGGGGGTGGGGTGGGGAAAAACTGTTTCGTGGGTATGAAGTTTCCCTCTTAGGGTAATTAAAATGTTTTGGAACCAGATAGAAGCGATGGTTGCACAACAATGTGAATGTACTAAATGCCCCTGAATTGTCCACTTTAAAATGGTTAACTTGGGGCACCTAGGTGGTTCAGTTGGTTAAGGATCCAACTCTTGATTTCAGCTCAGGGTCTTGAGATGAAGCCCCGCGTTGGGCTCCATGCTAAGTGTTAATCCTACTTTAAATTAAAAAAAAAAAAAAAAAAAAAAAAAGGTTAACTTTATATTGCATGAATTTCACCTCAATTTAAAAACTTGTGGAGGGGTGCCTGGGTGGCTCAGTCAGTTGAGTGTCCAACTCTTGATTTCAGCTTAGGTCATGATCCCGGGGTCATGGGATCGAGCCCCGCATTGGGGCTCTCTCTCTCTCTTTGCCCCTCTCTCCCTCTTGCTCTGTCTAAAACAAAAAATAAAAATAAAAAAACTTGTGGAAATAAAAATATTTTTTAAAGGAGTAGTCCTACCAGATATAAGAAAATATCTTTAAGCTACAGAAATTAAAACATTGTGTTATTGGCACAGGAACAGATGACAAATCGAGGGGACACAATGGAGTCCAAAAGTAGACTCAAGTGTGTTTGGAAAATTAGTGTACACTTAATTAGACAGTTAAGGGGCACCTGGATGGCTCAGTCGGTTAAGCGTCCAACTTTGGCTTAGGTCATGATCTCACAGCTGGTGAGTTCAAGGCCCGCGTTGGGCTCTGTGCTGACAGCTCAGAGCCTGGAGCCTGCTTCAGATTCTGTGTCTCCCTCTCTCTCTGCCCTACCCCTGCTTGCTCTCTGTCTCTCAACAATAAATACATGTTTAAAAAAATTAGTTAAAATCAGTGGGGGCAAGATGGACTGCTCAATAAAGGCTGTTGGAACGAGTGGCTGACTATTTTGGGAAAAAAATTAAGTTGGACCCATACCTCACAGTTCATACCAAAATGGATTCCAGATGGATTAAAGAATTAAATGTAGAAGAATGGAAGCGGGAGAGTACGAGAAAGAAAATATGGTAGTACTTTGTATAATCCTGGGGTGATGAGGGATTTTTACAGGCTTGACATGAAGCCCTTGAACCAAAAAGGAAAAGATTGATAAATTTGACTCCACACATAAAACATACAAACAGAAGCAACTTCTGTATATTCTGTATGGCAAAAGTTACTATAAACAAGGTTGAATGACAAGTAAGTTGGGAAAATACTGGCAACTCTTATGACAGATAACTAATTTCTCCAATACATGAAGTACTTTTACAAGTTAAAAAGAGAAAGTCAATTACTTCTATTTAAAATGAGCATAAGAATGGATAGTATATAAAAGAAAAGCTGAAGGGTATATGGGTGGCTTAGTTGGTTAAGCGTCTGACTCTTGGTTTTGGCTCAGGTCATAATCTCACAGTTCATGAGATGGAGCCCTGCATCAGGTTCTGTGCTGCTTGGTATTCTCTTTCTCTCTCTCTCTCTCTCTCTCTCTCTGCCCCTCCCCTGCTCACACACACACACACTCTCTCTCTCAAAATATATAAACTTAAAAAAAAATACTTGTAAAAAAAAAAAAAGAAAAGCTGAATGGTCAATAGACATATAAGAAGATATTTAACTTAATTAGTAATTAAAGAAATACAAATAAAATGAACAAGGAGATTATATTTATTCTTTACCAAATTAATAAAAGAAGAAATATATGATACCCAGATAATAGATCCTCTCTGCACTTTTGGTAAAGATATAAAATGGTGTAACTTTCCTGGAGGGCATTTTGTCTCATGTATCAACATATTAAGTGAACTTAATCTTCAAAGCGCCTGGGTGGCTCAGTCGGTTAAGTGTCTGACTTCGGCTCAGGTCATAATCTTGCCGTTCGTGAGTTTGAGCCCCATGTCGGGCTCTGTGCTGATGGCTTGGAGCCTGGAGTATGCTCTGGATTCTGTGTCTCCCTCTCTCTCTGCCTCTCCCCTGCTCATGCTCTGTCTCTCTCTGTCTCTCAAAAATAAATAAATGTTAAAAAAATTTAAATTAACATAATCTTTATAAGACAAGTGAACAAAAATAATAGGTAAAAATTGGGGGGGGGGTGGAATCCAGAATGTTAATCAATAGAAGATAGGTCCATACTACTGGATTATTCTGCAGTCATTAAAAAAAATACACACTTTGGGGTGCCTCACTGGCTTAGCTGGTTAAGCATCTGACTCTGGATTTTGTCTCAGGTCATGATCTCACAGTCTGTGGGTTCAAAGCTCACGCTGACAGCATGAAGCCTGTTTGGAATTCTCTCTCTCCCTCTCTCTCTGCCCATCCCCTGCTCATGCTCATTCTCTCTCAAAATAAATGAAAGAAAGAAAGAAAGAAAGAAAGAAAGAAAGAAAGAAAGAAAATACTTTGATAATGTCTCATGATATATTGTTGGTTGAAAATAGTAAGTTGCAGAATCACATTATACTATAGTATCACCTCATTTTTTGAAAAAAAAAAAACATATTATTTACTTTTGTTTGTATCAAAAGTAAAAAAGTCTGGAATAGGGTGCCTGGGTGGTTCAGTTGGTTAAGCGTCTAACTCTTGATTTTGGCTCAGGTCATGATCTCATGGTTGTGGGATCAAGCCTTAAGTTGGGTTCTGTTCTGGGCGTGGAGCCTACTTAGGATTTTCTCTTTCCCTTTCCCTCTGCCTCTCCCCAGCTCACACACGTGACTTCTCTCTCTCTCTCAAAAAAAAAAAAAAAAAAAAAAAATGTCTGGAAGGATACATACCAAACTATTAATAGTAGATACTCTTAGAAGGGAGTGAAGAAACTAGGGGGAAGAAACTTACATTTTATTTTGCACATTTCTGTAGTGTTTTCAAATGTTTTAAAGCAAGTGTATATTACTTTTATAATCAAATAAAACAAATTTGAGAATTAATTATAAATTATAGAAAATTTGCATAAGAGAATATTTCAAAGGAATATATATCATATATACTATTATATAATGTATATATAATATATACTGTATGTGTGTATATATATATATATACACATATGTATGTATATATATATACACATATGTATGTATATATATATATATACACATAT
>NW_024412420.1:17874945-17974846 GCF_014898765.1 Herpailurus yagouaroundi
ATGTATGTATATATATATATATACACATATGTATGTATATATATATAAAATCTTCTTCTAAGTCTACAGATAGAAAGATCTCCATCAAATATTGTCTGGTGAAAATGGCAGATGCACATCACAATGTATCCCCATCTCTTTTATAATATTTTCCAAAAAAAACAACGTAATAACCAGAAGCCCAAAGGGGGGGGAATTTTTTATAACCATCTTAAATGTAATAAAACACACACACAAAGATGTACATGAATGTGGTAGTGCATGAACTTATCTATGTAACTATAATTTCACAACTGTCAGGACAGAACCTAAAACTAAAGATCTTGCTAAAACTAAAGCACCATTTCATGGAGATAATATTTACCACTACCATATTAAATTATGCCCCGTTGTTTCTATTTGTGCTGTGGGGAGGAAAATTAGTATGGCATGTGCTTTCCATTATGCTCATGCATGAGTATACACATATACATGGAAGAGAGAGACTAAAGGCTTTGAGAGTATGATGCGATTCCTAGGGGCTTTTTCTTTTTTTCTTTAACCTATTCTATATTGTTTAATCTCTCCACAAGCAGTTGTTATCCTTGCAAAGTGGAAAAAAATATTTACGGAAGAAGTGAAAATTAACATAAAATGTATGTATTTTTTTTTAGTTAAGTTTTTTTTAGTAACTGCTCCCAGCATGAGGAATTCCCGAAAGTGTTTTCTGATTGTGCACTGGCCAAAGAATATGTCAAAGTCATGACCCATGCAACACCCCTTCCCTCAACGTATGACATTTTCCTAAAGCCCAAAAAGAAAGCTCCAACAACAAGAAATAAATAATCAAGATGGGGGGGTTTGTGTGTGAGGCTGGGAGTACTGGGTAAACAGAAACAGCTGAACTCGCCAGGCAGGGTTTACTCTTAATATCCAGTGAGGGGACCTGTAAACCACATCACCACAATCCCCTTAGCCCTTGAAGATCATGTAGCATCTCTGACTTGTACAGATCATAGTTCCCCACCAGAGTTTATCAGATGGAATCCTCCTTTCTCCTAAATCACAAAAAATGCAATAACCATACAGATGACCAGACAAAACCAGGTCACACAAGTTCCCTCCAAGTACTGTTTATTCAGGGATTTTATCTGTACAATCACCGAAACAGCTCCATGATTGGTAGAATTTACTGCACTCACAAAAATAAACCTAGGTAGGTACGTCAATAAAATATCAACACAACCCATTAAAAAGTGGAAAAGTTTCAGGGACAATGAAGGAGAGTAAAACCATGGGGAAGAGAAAAGAGAATGTTCTCCTTAAAAAGAAAAAAAAAAGTGGAAAATTTCAATACCAGTCTAGTCCACATAATACCAAATAACTGACTTTGATTTTCAGTTCAAGAGATTGTGATTTGTGTTCTAGTAAATCTAACTAGGTTTCTGAAGTCAAATAGGTTTTTTTTGCATATTATATGCACATACATTTAATGGGGGGAAGGGGGAGAAGCCCCAATCATTTATAGGAAAAATTGTTTCAGAGTCATACTCAGGGCTTAGCGCTTTCCAATGGCTCTTGTGAGCATTAGCGTTAAGGTTCTCACCACTGGTTCATACTGCGTTAGAAAGTAGGCCCTCCAAGGGCTCCTGGGTGGCTCAGTCAGTTGAGTGGCTGACTTTAGCTCAGGTCATGATCTTATGGCTTGTGAGTTCGAGCCCCATGTTGGGCTCTGTGGTGACAGCTCACAGCCTGGAGCCTGCTTCAGATTCTGTGTCTCCTTCTCTCTCTCCCCATCCCCTGCTTGCACTTTGTCTCTCTCTCTCTCTCAAAAATATAAATAAACATAAAAGATTTTTTTAAAAAGTATGATCTCCATACTCTGGTTTCTCTTCAGATTGCATAAAATCTTTCACCTTTTACTGAAGATTTCCATGGAGAGAAACAATTCTGGACTCAGAATTGTTCACTGATTTTTTGAGAACTTGCTGGGAAAAAAATAATAAAATAAAAAGTATGGGGCACCTGGGTGGCTCAGTTGGTTAGGCAACCGACTTTGGCTCAGGTCATGACCTTGCAGTTTTGAGTTCGAGCCCAGTGTCAGGCTCTGTGCTGACAGCTCAGAGCCTGGAGCCTACTTCAGATTCTGTGTCTCCCCCCTCTCTACCCCTCCCCTGCTCATGCTCTGTGTCTCAATAATAAATAAACATTAAAAAAAGTAATAAAATAAAATAAAAATAAAATAAAATAAAATAAAATAAAATAAAATAAAATAAAATAAAAAAGCATGATCTCCAAAATCTAAAAACAAAGACAAAAAAACGGGTAGGAGATTCCACTCTTAACCATACTGTCCCCACATATGAAGTCTTTAGTTCTGCTTTCCATCCCTCTTCCCCCCAACGCTGTTCAGACTCAAAGCTATGCCATCTCTTCTCAGGAGTGGAGAGTTGCAGAGAGAGCTGCTTAAAAATTTATCAACATCACAGTTACGAAATCGTTCATTTCTGGTTATGTAGTTACCATGACTGACCTGCTGTGAGGAGAGAATATTTCATGATCTATCCCTCTTAATTGGAAGGGCTGCAGGAAGCCAGGCGTCTCACTCTTTAAGATGCAGAAGGTAGAAGAAATGCTAGGGATAGACAGGAGGCTAAGAAGTCTGGTCTTTCATTTCCAGCCAACAATGTTGCTGCATAATTGAAGTTGGAATCTATAGGATCAAAATCTTTATTGCCTGTACTACCAGATGAGCAAGTTCCATCAGGATATTCCCTAGCTTTTCATATTCAGACCAGAGGGAGTAAATTACCTAACAGTTTGTCTTTTCAATATGATGATAATATTTAGTGAAACATATGCCTGTTTTCTAAAAGTATAGATAAATTTGCATGGCTATGTCCACACTCTCTCATCTTACACTTTGAACATTCTGAAAAATAGCTGGCTGGCATTATGAGGACACATGTGGTTGAAGAGCAATGACATTAATGGAAAGTTCTAATCCTTTCGGCCAAATGACCACTGGAAAAATGTCCATTTGAAATCAGGTAGACATTTGCTGAGAAGATTGTTCTGAAAGCAAAAGGGAAGCAGTCGCTATCAATGTTAATTTCATTGTCATGAAAAGCTTGGGGAGGCTGGAGGGCAAGGTTCTGGTGTTGGTACCGCAGTTAACAGCTATGTAATCATGGACAAGGTAAATCACCTCTCTGAGTCTTGGAGTAGGAGGGAAATAATATATTTTCTGCACAAAGACAGGGGATGGCCCAGGTAATCTCAAGTTTCCCTGTCAAAAGCTCTTGGAACCCCTGATCTCAGCTGAGTTAGCATTTAATGTGATAACAGGATAGTAAAGTTGTTCTTGGTCTGGCTTACAGGGACCAAACATAACACCAGCCAAACTAACCATCACCTGCATTGTGCACTGAATTCACCAATCAGTATTCACCTGCAAGCTCTTGGCCAAAAGGCATAGGTAGAACAGTAGTTCTCAAAGTATAGTCCTGAGACCAGAGGCATCAGCATCACCCCTGGACTTGTTTAAATATGCAAATTATGGGACCACACCCCAGATCTATTTAATCAGAGACGCTGGGGGTTGCATCATTTTGTTTCTTAGTATGTCCTCTAGGAAATTCTGAGGTAGGCTAAAGTGTGAGAGCCACTGGCAGAGATTAAAAACAAAACAAAACAAAACAAAACTATGCAACTGATGTTTGGAGCCAGTCAGGTTGCTTATGACACAAAAAGAATCATAGTGGTAGATCAGAATAAGATCATTGGCCCGGAACATAGTTCCCTAAATTTGTTTGATTACCAAAATTTGTATGGCTATTGCCACACATACAAAACTGGTGTCTTATTCCAAAGGTCCCTGGAATTTGTATGTTAAGAAGCCACTTTTTATTTTCCTGGAGAATATGCTACTTATAAAGCATACATATATATATATATATATATATATATATATATATATATATACAGGGAAAAAAAACATTATTGTATATTATATTCTCCTTCCTACCAAAGAAACTGGGGCTACCCCAGGATGGTTGCTTCTAAATTTATGAGGAAATACCTTACTAGTCAGGGAATCTGATCTACATGATGCCAAAACATCTAGGTAAAATATGAAAGTTTCTGCAAACAAAATATTCACCAACTTTGGTTTCAAAAAACTTAAATTTTATCTCTTTAAAAAAACAGTACTAAGGTGGTCCCACCTGCCCCACATTTTACTGATTATTTCCAAAAGACAACAGCACTATCCTGGGTAGTAGCAAATTCTCTCAGTGATCAATGATTATGATGATGATTACATGAGTAGATAATTATAAGATGATGCTTTACTACAGACCAAGAGTTGAAAACAAAGTGCCTGTGATCTTGTTAATGTCCCTTTCTCAAAGAGGCAATCCTTTGAAGGAAACGGGAGTTCTAGAGTCAGCTCTGTGATTTGTGCTTCTCTGAGCCTCATCTGGACGCCTAAGGATTGGGTCAAATGATCCCCAAGAGCACTTTAATTTAGTGCTAGGTTTAAAAAAAAAACAACTTTAATTCTATGGTTATACTAACTTGAAATTTTCAACATTTTGAACCAGAACAATTTAGAGTTGGAAGGAATGTTACAGGGTGATTTATCACACCCTTTATTTTACAGATGAGGAAATTGAAGCCCAGAGAAGGTAAAGGCCAGAAATCTGGAGATCATCTGGAGAAAAGCTGGAATAAAACACTAGGCCACTTGATCCCCCAGCTTACTTTCCAACAGAAACCCCCTGATAGATTTCCCTCTTGATGCCCCATATTTAAGATGAGCTAGACAGGAAAAGCCAGATTTGTGTAGGGTTTACCTACGTGAAACAGTTCCTGCCTCTTCCCACTCGCAGCCCAGAGTCTAAACTCAACTCAACTACAGAATCTAAAGATAACTGACTAGAGGAGACAGTTCTTAAGTGAACAGAGATGCAAGACCTCTCCTTAACTTTGACAATGAAGTATGGTTGAAATCGGGAATAACACCTCTCAGTGAGGCCTCTTCTAATTATTAATATTCACATCATTACAATGTTCAGGGAGTGTGCAACAAACCAGCTCATATCAGAAAGTTAAATAGTCCAGGTATAATCAGTAGAGCAAGGAAAAAAGGAATGAAGGGCTATGGGTGGGGCTGGGGGAAGAGAGGAGAGACAGAAAGAGAGAGGGAGAGAGAGAGGTGAGAAAGAGAGAGAGAGACAGAGAGAGAGAGAGAGAGAGAGAGAAACTCCAGACTGGTGCCAATCTACTCAGGAATGATGCTATTATTATGGGTGGAAGGAGTAGGTTAAAGAGGGAAAGCCAGGAAGAGTACTGTTGCCAAGAACTGTTATCAATTAACATTCTGGAAAACACAGCCATATTTCTCTTCTTTGGGGATTCTATAAAATGAGACCATATAGATTCATTGAGCCAACAAGACTTTGGTTGCATATTGGTGGGGGTGGTAAGGAATAAGGATCAAGAGGCTCACAAAGGGATCCAGACGTCTGCTTCACTGGAGTGGAAAAAACCATCATAATAATTTCCACAATATATCTGGCAGAACAAGGTGCTGCAGAAGCCAAATACACTGGCTAAGAGTAGGCATAAGCTGCACAGAGAGAGTGAGAGTTTTAATTCAAGAGGTGTTGCTGAGTTATTAAAGAAAGGGGCCAGCCCTAAATCATAGGCTTACCTCTCAGTTTGGTGGAGCTATCAATCTGATGTTCTCTCGTCCTTAAGAAGGAAGGCCCCGCGTTTGGAGAAAGAAGCTACTGAGCATCTCTCTGTTCCTTTTGCTGGGTCCATAGTTCCTTGTGCAGTTCTGGAAGGCAAGAACATTACTGGTCTACCTGTTTGTAGCCTGAAAAATGCATAGATCAAATCTTGCAGCCCCAAAATACCACTGAGATTCGGGTTGTAAGGGTCAAGGAGTTGGGCCTAAAAGGTAAGCAAAGGTTGGGAACAAAGAATAGGGGCAAGTTAAAAGCAGGGTCCTCTCCTAGACAGCATGTGGAAGCTGACAGTCTAGAACAGAGCTTAGCAAATATTTTCTACAAAGCACCAGATAGTAAATACTTTAGACTTGTAGGCCATAGGGCTCTTGCCACAGCTAGTTTTCTGCCACTATAGAGGAACAGCAACCATAGACAATACAAAAATAAATGAGTGTGCCCACAGTCCGATAAAACTTTATTTATGGACAATAAAACTTAAATTTCATAAAATTTTCACATGTCATGGAATATCATTCTTTTGTGATAATTCTTGAAAATTTACTTTCAATTGTTTAAAAATTTAAAACCATTCTTAACTCATGGGCCATATAAAAACAGGCAGTAGGCCAGATGTAGCCCACAGGTTGTAGTTCACTGACTCACAGTCTAGAGTAATGCTAACAGAAATACAATGAGAGCTACAAATATAACTCAAAATTTTCTAGTAACCCTCTGTCAAAACCAAAAAAAAAAAAAAAAAGCAGGGGAAATTAATTTTAATAATGTATTTTATTTCACCCAATATATCCAAAGTATTTTAATTTCAATGTTGTTGATATAAAAATTACCAATAAGGTATCTTGCTTTTTCTTTTTTCATACTAAGTTTTCAAAATCTGGGGTGCATTATACACTTAGAGGACATCATAATTCATTCCAGTCATATCCCAAGAGCTCAATAACTACATTTTTGGAGGTTATCATGTTGAACAGTGCAGGTCTAGAACAGTGTCTTCAAATTTTAGCTTACCTCAGAATCACTTGGAGGGCTGTTAAAATACAGAGTTTTCATTCAGTAGGTTTGAGCAAGACCCCAAACTTCATTTTTAACAAGTTCCTAGGTGGTGGTGGTGTTGATCTGGGGACCAGATGTGAGAACTACTTGTCTAGAAGCTGAGCAGTAGGAAAAAGAAGAGAAACAATTAGGAGCCAGGAATATGTACAAGCAAGAGGTAAACAAATGTAAAACAATGAGATATCATTACATACCTATTAGAATGGCCAAAACTAAAAACACCAACAAACACCAAATGCTGGTGAGGATAATGGAGCAACAGGAACTCCTGTTCATTGCTGGTGGGAATGCAAAATGGCACAGCCACTTTGGAAGACAGTTTGGTTGTTTCTTACAAAACAAAACATACTTTTGCTGTATAATCCAGCAATCATGCTCCTTGATATTTATTCAAATGTGTTGAAGACATGTGTACACGAAAAACAGCACATGGGTGTTTACAGCAGCTTTATTCGCAATTGCCAGAACTTAGAAGCAACTAAAATGTCCTTAAGTAGGTGAATGTATAAATTGTGCTACATCCAGACATGAAATATTTATGCAGGGCTAAAAAGAAATGAGCTATCAAGCCACGAAAAGACATGGAGGAAACTTACATGCATATTACTAAGAGAAAGAAGCCAATCTAAAAAGGCTACATATTGAATAATTCTAAGTATATGACATTCTGAAAAAGGCAAAATATGAAGACAGGAAAAACATCAGTGGTCACGAGGGGTTAGGAGGAAGGGATGGATGAGTAAGTGGAGCACAGAGGATTTTTAGGGCAGTGAAATTTTTCTGTATGATACTATTATGGTAGATACACATTATCATACATTTGTCAAAACCCACAGAATGTACAACACTAAAAATGAACCCTTATGTAAACTATGGATTTTGACTGATAGTGATGTGTCAATTCATCAACTGTAACAAATGTACCCCTCTGGTGCTGAATACTGATAATGGGGAAGGTTGTGCATGTGTGGGGCAGGGAGTATATGAGAACTCTCTGTACTTTCCATTGTGTTGTTGTGAGCCTAAACTCATCTAAAAATTAAGTGTATTATAAAAAAAAAAAAAAAAAAAAAAGAGCAGGAGGGAGCAAGCACCAGATCATCAGGCCAGACAAGCAGTAGGACTCCAGATCAGAGGTAAAGACCTTGGGTAAACCTCCCATACTCTGCTCTCCAAGAGTCAAGGAAGTAGCTTTTCCAGGTTTCAACTTTGTAGGTACCCTAGGGATGGACAGCCTGGAGAACCCTGCCTGATCAGGGGCCAGCTCAGAACCTAAACCAGGTTTTAAAATCTCTTGCAGTGGAACAGCTATCTCCAGGCTCTGACAACTTGAAAAAGATGCAGTCTCATTATTTAACACAATGATTTCTAAAACAACCCAGTTTTCAGACTGAACCTATAGGTAGGTGCTCTCACAGTATCTTAAGGCTGCTCAAATAGAATATAAGATAGATGAAATAATATAGAAATTTGTGCTGCTTAAAGATTGCAACAATAAGGTGAGCTGTGAGTTTTCAGAAAGATTCTATAAATACAGAATTTTTTCCCACCTTAAGGGTATATAATCATCCAATTTGGAAACCACAGTTTTCATGAATATTCTTTTTTTTTTTTTTTTTTTAATTTTTGAGACAGAGAGAGACAGAGCATGAGCAGGGGAGGGGCAGAGAGAGAGGGAAACACAGAATCCAAAGCAGACTCCAGGCTCTGAGCTGTCAGCACAGGGCCGAATACGGGGCTCGAACTCACAGACCATGAGATCATGACCTGAGCCGAAGCCGGACGCTTAACCGACTGAGCCACCCAGGTTCCCCTTTTTTTTTTCTTTTCCATAAATGTTCTTTTAACTTAATTACCATTGGGAAGCAAGCTTACTTGCCGTGGTACATCACAACACACAAAGCTTTGCTAGAACTTTAAAAATAGACCCCTTCATAACTTCTTGAACTCTGTAGCCTAAATTAAAACTCTGGATCTTAATTTTTTTTAAGGAGCTGTTTTCTGGCTCATTGTGTCAGAAGACCCTTATATGGTCTGGGGATCCCTTAAATTCAGGAGAAATTTAAAGGCCTAAAGGAAATTTATAAAGACAGCTTTAAAAGATGTCTTTTTCTGGTGGCACTCTTCTATGAACCTCTTCTAATGTCTGGTTCCAATCAAACACTGAGAAACTCAGTTCTGGAGGGGCAGTAAGAAAGTATTCAGAACTTTTTATAAGGGAAAACTCTGGTTCAATATATATATATATATATATATATATATGTATATATATATATATGAAGAAGCTATAAATATAATGCTAGAGAAACAGAAAAACACTAATTTGAGTAATTAAAAAAGGGAGTAGTTTCAAATAGCTCTGATAAGGAGCCTTTTGTAAGGCTTCTGTCATCCTTTTTAAAAGAAAAAGGTAAGCCATTCAGCCAACAAAAGAGTTTTTTCAGGAATAGCAGGAAAACTGCAATTCAGGACAAGCAAACTCTGGCAAACCACAAGCAAGTCCTGAGCACAAAGTGAGAGCGGTCCTTCATAGAGCTAAGGAGGAAGTTGGGAGGGATGCTTTGAACAAAAGTTCATTGGAGGAAAATGAGAGCTGGAAGTGGTGACAGCCTCTCATTGGCTGCAGGTGAGGGTAGCTTGCTGTTGTTGGGCTGAGAGAAAATCTTCCCTCCTGCTGGACTAGGCAAGCTGGGAGGAATGGTCGTACATGTGTGAAAGCTTGCCCTTCATGTTTTCCCACTCCAGTTTTGAGTGAAGTTTCCTTAATACATTTTCACTCTTCCCACAACCTGTTGAGGTTGAGAAACCATATATGGAAGCCCAGTTAATTTTCAAAGGTATAATTTAGATAATTTAACCCCTCAAGTCAGAGAAGCCTATAAAGAATTGCATGGTTTGAACTGAGGTAGATTTGCAGTCCACTTAAGTCATTGGACCACTAGTCCACTAGGAAACTGGAAAAGCAATTCATTTAATACAGATGTGAGCATAAATAATAATCCTGCAGTGATATATAATTAATTATATACTGACTTGCAATTATATGATTGCTTTCTATGAAGAATTAATTCAGAGTTCTCTCTTTGGCATTGAGACTGTGCCCCTGATACACCTTGAACTTTCAAAAATATGTATGTTATTTGAACTTGAAGTTTTAGTTGGGAGAATAATGAAATCCTATTTATTTTATCACTCAAAACATTTCTAGGGGACAGACTGACATTTTTCAATGAAACTGATTATTTTTGTTACAAAACAAAATGTTTAAGTATGTGTAAAAGTATAAAAAGGGCTTCACTAATGTAACTGAAGAGTACCACATTGTACATTGTCTTCCAGTTATAAAACAAAAACACCCAACCTTGCATATTTTGATGAAGTGTGCATTCTGCACTAATTTTTAAGGATGGAATAGGTTTAAAACGTTTCCAGTTATATCAAAGAACGTTCTTAAATATCTTTTAAAAATCCAATCATAAGTTCATATTCACTTAAATATCCCAAAATAACAAGGAAAAAAAAAGGAGTTTACTTGAGGGCACCATCATTCTGAGATGGACCAAGGTTATCAAAATGTAATCAATTTTATGACATAAAATTCTTTTATGGTTGCTCCTATATAGGAACATTCAATAAATGGAGAAAGAAGGTCACCATTCCCCCAAAAAACTAAATTCAGATGAAGGCAGAGAATACATAAAACAATTATGTAGGTATTTCTAACTCCTCATTTTAATCTGAGGTTTGTATATATCTTTGGGTATGATTGTGAAATCCATCCCCCCCAACACATACATTAAGAATGAGACCTTCTAGGGGTGCCTGTGTGGCTTAGTCGGTTAAGTGTCCAAATTCGGCTGAGATCATGATCTTACGGCTGGTGAGTTCGAGCCCCTTATCGAGCTCTGTGCTGACAGCTCAGAGCCTGGAGCCTGTTTCAGATTCTCCGTCTCCCTCTCTCTCTGCTCCTCCCCCACTCATGCCCTGTCTCTCTCTCTCTCTCTCAAAAATAAACATTGAAAAAAAACTTTTAAGAAAGAATGAGACCTTCTAAAAAAGAAATACAAGAGCTGAAATAAAGAACTACTTACATACTAAATACTTGCCCTGCTTCATAACCAAAGTGTTCTTTTAATAATGTATTCACTTGTGTTCAACGGAATGTTAAATTTTCCTATAACCTTTGAGTATTTTTTTTTAATGTTTATTTATTTATTTTTGAGAGAGACAGAGAGAGTGAGCATGAGTGGCGGAGGGGCAGAGAGAGAGGGAGAGAGAGGACCCCAAACACGCTCCGAGCTGTCAGCACAGAGCCCAACGTGGGCTCGAGCTCACTAACTGGGGATCATGACTTGAGCCGAAATCAAGAGTCACATGCTCAATGGACTGAGCCACCCAGGCACCCCAATACCCAAAAGAATTTAAAAAACAAGAAATCAGATACTTATACACTAATGTTCATAGCGGTATTCACAATAGTGAAAAAGAGAAAAATCCCAATTATCCATTAACTGATAAATGGATGAACAATATGTGGTATACATGTACAGTGGAATATTACTCAGCTATAAAAAGGAATGAAGTTCTCACACATGCAACAACACTGATGAACCTTGACATTTGCTAATGAATGAGTCACAAAGGGACAAATACTGTATGATTCCACCTAGGTGAGGTACCTAGAAGAGGCAAAATCCAAGTGACAGAAATTAGAATTGAGGTTATCAGGGGTTGACGGGAGAGAAAATGGGGAGTTATTGTTTATCGAGGGCAGAGTTTCTGTTTGAGATAGTGAGAATTATCTGGAAATGGATAGCAGTGATGGCTGCACACTAGGAATGTACTTAATGCCACTGAATTGTCCACTAAAAAATGATTACAATGGTAAATTTTATGTATATCTTACTACAATAATGAAGATATATAAGAAGTTTCATACTTGTTCAAAATTCTTTTGGGTACAATAGGGGAGGGAGAGGGGTACAGAATGCTGTCAATGAAAGGGGAGAATGAGCTGCACATCAGCCACTTTAAGGGTGAAGTACGGAAAGAAATTTAATTGGTACAGCCACTTCACCTGATCAGCTTGCTTGCTTTTGTTTGTTTGTTTGTTTCTTTCTTTCTTTCTTAGTATTTTTTTTTTTTATTAGGGATGCCTAGGTGGCTCAGTTGATGAAGCGGTGGACTTCAGCTCAAGTCATGATGTCACGATGGGGCACCTGGGTGGCTCGGTCGGTTAAGCGTCCGACTTCGGCCCAGGTCATGATCTCGCGGTCTGTGGGTTCGAGCCCTGCCGGGCTCTGTGCTGACAGCTCAGAACCTGGAGCCTGTTTCAGATTCTGTGTCTCCCTCTCTCTCTCTCTCTGCCCCTCCCCTGTTCATGCTCTGTCTCTCTCTGTCTAAAAATAAATAAACGTTAAAAAAAAAAAAGTCATGATGTCACGGTTTGTGGGCTCAAGCCTCACATCCAGCTCTGCACTAATAGTGCAGGATTCTCTCTCCCTCCTCCTCTCTCTGCCCCTCCCAACTCACACACTCTATCTCAAAATAAGTAAAACAAGAATACACACACACACCCATACATATAATTTTTATTATATTTTAGGGAGAGAGAGAGAGAATGCACAAATGGGGGAGAGGGGCAGAGAGAGAGAGAGAGAGGGATTCTTAAGCAGGCTCCATGCTCAGCACAGAACCCTCTTGGGGGCTGACCTGAGCCGAAATGGAGTCCGACTCTCAATGGACACCCAGGCAGCTCTCCTGGTCTGCTTTCTTAAATCAAAGTTGGGTAGAGATCCAAAATAACTATTGGGACAATATGCGCAATATAACTTATCCCCCTGTACTATTTCCGTTTGTTCCTGAATTAAAAGAACATCTTTCACCTTAGTGAGCGCTTCTCAGGTTTTGATTTTAAATATAAGCACCTTAAAGGTGTTCGCAGCCTCTAGGTTTCTCATCTTCCATATTTCAACGCACACAACATTTAGCATTTCTCTGAGACTATCGTATCTCCAAATGAGACTGCCCACGTAAATGGCCTGTCTGGCGCAAGTCAGAGTGAAATATGTTCAGGAGTTACGTTAAGACCAAAACGCCTTCACCCCGATTGTAGCCTGGGTCCTAGAACAGAGGGCATCTCTAGCCTCGGGAAGGGGGTGTCCCAACAACACCCAACTCCATACGGGTTCCTCACCTTCTGTAAACGGGCACGTCTATTATTCTCTTGGCTGTTCCAAAGGATTCTGGGAGTTAGGGAAGGGCCCAAGGGCCAAAAATGAAATGTTGGCACAAGGTGCGCAGCCATAGGTTTAGATTATCAGCCAGTTGCTGAGCGACTTCTCAAATCTTCCGACCACCTCCACCGCTTCTCCCACGGGGTAGGCCTGCTCTCTTTCCTTACCTTCCACGCTCCGCCCCTCCGCTGCCCTAGTAGCCAATCATAGAGCTGTTGCTTGCCAATCAGAGCCAATCCCGAACAGGTTTACTTTGAGCGGGAAAGATTCAGAAGCTGCGGGAGAGCGAGGTCAGTTAACCGCCCCTTCTAGGCTTTGTCTGGGTGGAGGGGCGGGGGGGGGGGGGTAACATGCCCTGGAGGCGGTTGCCTATTGGCTGGGCAGCGGGCCAATGAGAGGGTGCGAAGCGAGGGGCGGGCCTCCTAGGAGGGAGGGGGCGGGGCGGGCTGGTGCAGGGTCGCGTGCCGGGTCTCGAGCAGGGGTAGGCAATGTAACGGCCTCTCCCCCCCGCCCCTCCCTCCCTCCCCACTCCGGTCCCCTCACCCACAGACTGGCTCCAGGCAGCGCCCGGGGCGGTGGCGACAGCGGCGGCAGCGGCGGGGTGCGGGCTGAGGGAGCCGGGCTTCAACGCCCCCCCCTCACCCCCGTACCCCAGGAGCTGTACCTAGTCCAGGAGGGGCTGGGGGGCTCCATGGAGGTGAGAGGCGGAGTCACCTGCCCGCCCTCTAGCCCCCCAGGCCTGAGGGAGGGACTTGAGGTAAACGGTGGGGACGGTCAGGGTCCGGGGGCGGTCGAGCTTGGAGGATGGCTACGGTGAGGAGAGGCGGAGAGCGGGAGCGTTCCCAGACGCGGTTCTCTGAGGAGTCCGCGGCCGCGCTGGAGAGTGCAGGTCGTCGGGGAGGATCCCCGACGGGACGCCCCGTCCGGTCGAGGCGCCGGTGCGGGCGGGGGGCGCTTCGGTCGGGGCCGGGCTCGGGTTGGGGGGCGCGACGCAGGCTGATAGGACGGGCGGGCCGGGCCGCGGTGGCCGCGACGCCGGGGCTACGGCCATCTCCTCCGCGTCGGGCGGCGGCTGCGCTGAGGCAATGGCCGGCGGCGTGGGCCTGTCACGGCCGTCGGGGGCCACGCCTTTGCGGTCGGCCCGCAGGCGGCCCGAAGGCAGAGAGGGAAGCCCGGGGACAGAGGCACCAGCCCCGGGATCGGGATCGGTGTCCTCAGAGCGGATTCCGAGTGGAGTGGCGAGAACAACGGCGGTGCCCCAGCCGTCCGTCGTTTCGGTCCTGCCTTTGCACTGCGTGATGCCTCTCCCGCTTCCTCCCTGTCCGCTTCGTGCAGCCCAAGGTAGCGTTCCGTGGAAGCGCGAATCGCTGCTGGAACCTCGGTGCCGACCCCAGCGGTAGGCTAACGGACGTGTTCAACAGCGTGATGCTGACCGGCTCCACGTCCTTCTATGATTGCTACAGATCGCAGGTCCATCCTTTGTTAGAGGATTTTTTTTTTCTTCCCTAAATCAAACTCGTTTCCCGGAGCCCATTCATATAAGGTGTTGAAATTGCTACCAAGTTTAGGACCAGAAAGCCAAGAACATTCTTTCTTTCTGCTTAAAAGCCGGTAATAATTTCAGTACAGAGTCTGCGCAGTTCCATACTTTGCTTTGAAAACAAGATCTTACATTATTCTTGTTTTCATTTTGTCCTCAGAAATGTAAGAAAATCCATACTTACTAAGACCGTAAAATAGTTGTTGCTGCAACATTTAGTGCAAGTCGGCACAAACATACCTTTGTTAATTTGAAGGTGAAGTTTTTCTTTACTGCTTCGCTTTCTGGCTTTAACAGGGTCTTGGATTACATGCTACCTTTTACTGCATCTAAAACATTTAGTTTTATTAATCATATTAAACCAGGCTTTGGGTAGTGTAAGTCATTTTCATTTGAAATTATTTATCCAGGACATCAGTGTTGATATTGTTATACTTTGAATTATAACAATAGCCAAAAATAAATAATTTTATTTAATCCTACAACTTTGTATAATATTACACCTGCTATACAGACTGAGAAGCTGAGGCTCAGCTTGATTCATGTCTTAAGTGACAAAGCCTAAATGGACCCTAGGTCTTTTTCCTGCCAAGACCAGCATTCCACTGCTCTCCATATTGTTTTCACAGCTACTAGAATTTACGTGAATTTAATTTCAATCAAGTACATTCAGGGTATATAAGTGATACATTTTGCAGTTATCTAAACTGATTATTATGCCAAACCCAAGCATTTGGGAATTTAATTCCCATAAATGTTTAAAACATTCCCATAAATGTTTTAATTTAATTCCCAGATATTTAAAATACAATTATGTTTTATTTTAGCTGTTTGTTTTATCCTAGAATATGAAATTGAAATCAATCTTGTAAACGGATTTATTGCTAATACTCAAATCTTACTTTAAAATGTAAAACAAACTTGAAAGAATACTCCTAAAATGCATTTAGTTTCAAATACTGTGTATCTTGTTTGATATTTTTGATATTACATAATCTGAAAATACTTCTTTTAAGTCACTATCTCAAAAAGATGAACAATTACTTATGTCACTTTGGATGTTTCACACTAAAAGGGAGTTGAGGTGGGTCTATGATAAAAATTTCAGAACTAAAGGAATAAAATTGTGAATGATTGCAAAGATAAAAGCCTTTGCAAAAGTTATTGCTAGCTAAGAAATTCTGGAAAGTAGTTTTTAGTGACACAGCAAAATTATTTCGGTTCCTCAGTCTCCCCAGTTTCAGAATAGTCAGCATTATATGTATATACATGTATATACAAGACAGTTATAACGTAGTTTTCAAATAGCAGTCATAACCGCAATTTAAACAAATGGTTGTAAAGTATTTGACATTTTTTTTTCAACGTTTTTTAATTTATTTTTGGGACAGAGAGAGAGACAGAGCATTAACGGGGGAGGGGCAGAGAGAGAGGGAGACACAGAATCGGAAACAGGCTCCAGGCTCTGAGCCATCAGCCCAGAGCCCGACGCGGGGCTCCAACTCCCGGACCGCGAAATCGTGACCTGGCTGAAGTCGGACGCTTAACCGACTGCGCCACCCAGGCGCCCCAGTATTTGACATTTTTAAAGATTGGTGATTGGAAGATATTAATTTTCATATTTTATTGGTATAGTAAATACTTTGTTGGCATAGTGTTTAAATTTTTTTTAATGTTTATTTTTGAGAGAGAGAGAGAGAGACAGGGAGAGACAGCAACAGCGTGAGCAGGGGAGGGGCAGAGAGAGAGAGGGAGACACAGAATCCAAAGCAGGTTCCAGGCTCCAAGCTGTCAGCACAGAGCCCAACGTGGGGCCCGAACTCACTAACCGTGAGATCATGACCCGAGCCAAAGTCAGACGCTTAACCAACTGAGCCACCCAGGTGCCCCAGAAACTTAGTGTTTAAAGAGTTGTATTTCAATTATGTCTATGAAGAACAAAAATTTAAGAATACTTTGATCTAATATGTCTTCTCTATGTAAATTTTGTAAAAGCAATTAGAAAATATTTTTATCTTGGGGCGCCTGGGTGGCGCAGTCGGTTAAGCCTCCGACTTCAGCCAGGTCACGATCTCGCGGTCCGTGAGTTCGAGCCCCGCGTCAGGCTCTGGCCTGATGGCTCAGAGCCTGGAGCCTGTTTCCGATTCTGTGTCTCCCTCTCTCTCTCTGCCCCTCCCCCGTTCATGCTCTGTCTCTCTCTGTCCCAAAAATAAATAAACGTTGAAAAAAAAATTAAAAAAAAAAAGAAAATATTTTTATCTAGGATTATATTTCCTCTGTATTTATAAGAAAATACTATTTCTACTGTGTCTAGATATTTATAGTTATTACATCTCAGATTTCATTTGGAGAGTTAAAATATGTGAATGTATACTTTCAGACCTCTTTAAAGAAGCATTTTCAGAATAAAATACATCTAAATAAGTTTAATCTTTATTATTTAAATTCATTCTATTTTAAGTATTTAAAATTATTTTCACTGCATATCAATCCCTCTTGAAAAGAGGCAGTATTTTATTTGTTTATTTGCTTATTTTTGAGAGAGAGAGAGCATGCATGTGAGCAAGGGAGAGGGGCAGAGGGAAAGAGAGAGAATCTTAACTAGGCTCCAAGCTCAGGGCAGAGCCCATCATGGGCCTTGATCCCACAATTGTGAGATCATGACCTGAGCCAAAATCCAGAGTCAGACGTTTAACCAGCTGAGCCACTCAGATGCCCTAAGAGGCAGTATTTTAAGTGAATAAAATCTTAAAACTCAAACTTTTACCTTATTTACTGAAATTATAGAACCATTCACAAAAAAAGAAAAATGACACCTAGTGAGTGTTGATACTTTGATCTGAGTGAAGAAAGAAGAAAAAGAAAAATGAGCTTATATTTTTTCTTCTAATTGTAGTAATAGCTTTTAAATTTCTGAAGACATAAAATTTTATATATCATCATTTTCATAATATCTCTTAGAAATAGAAACTAGGCTGAAAATTAAAAGATATTCTTTAAAAGTTCCTACAGTAGGAGTAAGAACGCCTTGAGTTTGGGTTTAGTTTTGTCACCTATCAGCTCAATAACTTGTAGCCTCAGTTTCCTTGTTTTTATAGCACAGTACTCTTGTCACAAGGTTGACTGAATATAATTTTATGTAGAATTTCTTTGCAAATTCCATATGAATAAATGTACATTCACCTTTTTTTCCCCCACAGATTAGGGGCATTAAGACTGAATTTTGTAAATGATTTCTTGAAAATAACACTGCTAGTGTCTACATAACACTCATCTGTTAAAAAAAATTATAAGTGCAGTAATTGTGGGTATTTCATACCAGGGATAAGCAACAAATACTGATCAAATCTGCTGAGTGCCTGATTTTGTAAACAAAATTTTATTGGAACATAGCTATGCCCTTTACATATTGTCTATGGTTTGCTTTGGTGCTAGAACAGCAGAGTTGAGAAGTTTTGACAGAGACCTCACCAGCCAGCAAACCCTAAAATATTTATTGTGGCCATTTACAGAAAACCTTCATGAACCCCTAGTGGAAAGTAAGTTTAAGTGGCTTAGTCTAGATTTTAAGTCTCCCAACTCCTACGCATGTGTTATTTCCTCTCGTATCTCATTATTTCACTAATATTCTGTGTAATTTTGATGTGTTTGATGTGCAAACATGTCTTTAAATTTTCAGAGTGAAGACAGTGTTGATCTAAGGCAGACCTATACTCCACTTTCTTCATCAGCAGAATATTCAAGTTCTATAGATTCTTCACTTTTCTATGCACCATGGTCTACTTATGGAGATGATACTAAACAGCCTTCTAATTCTCAGATCAATGTAAAGAACAGGTAAATTAATAAATTATATTTTTCAGGCTAAATGAAAACTTTTAAAGTTTGATTACATGGGAACCCAGTTGTATTAGCTCTTTATTCCTTACATCAGCATTTTAATGTTATGGCATTACAATATTATGTTTATCAAACTTTTAGAAACCCTACACTGGGCAGTTCTGTGTTGTAATTTTTAGCTCATTACTTTTTGTTTATTCATTAGAGGCAACCCTTAGTGAGTAAATCTTAAGTTCCTCTTTCTAAAGATGACTTATATACATGGGTTATTTTTAGATCTATTTTTCATCCAATTTAATCTAAATTTTCAGTAATTATTTCCTTCACACGTATAGAGCAAGCAGGATTTTATCAAACATAAGATTGATTGATTGATTGACTGATTGATTTTTGAGAGAGAGAGAGAGAAGGAGCGAGCAGGGAAGGGGCAGAGAGAGAGGGAGAGAGAATCCCAAGCAGGCTCCATGTTGTCAGCATGGAGCCCAGTGAGGGCCTTGATCTCACAAACTGCAACATCATAACCTGAGGTGAAATCAAGAGCATGACACCCAACCGACTGTGCCACCCAGACCCTTCTAGTTATTTAAAAAAATTTTTTTAAATGTTTTATTTATTTTTGAGACAGGGAGAGACAGAGCATGAACAGGGGAGGGTCAGAGAGAGGGAGACACAGAATCTGAAACAGGCTCCAGGCTCTGAGCTGTCAGCACAGAGCCCGACGCGGGGCTCGAACCCGCAGACCGTGAGATCATGACCTGAGCCGAAGTCGGCCGTTTAACCGACTGAGCCACCCAGGCGCCCCTCTAGTTACTTTTTAATTCCATTAATATTAGAGGCCTAACTCTGCCAGATCTCTCATACTAGGGATATTACAATTAACACGGCAAATATTATCTCCAACTTTATAGCTCTTACAATAAAGAGGATGATGATGATGATGATGATAATGACGACAACGACAGTGACGACTTGCTGGGAACAAGTATAGTGAGGTTTAAAAAGAAGTATAGGATATTATGGGAGCCTGTTGGAAAGAGAAGTCTAAAGGAGTAACATCTACCTTTATTTTAATTATGTATAAGGGAGCAGTTGATAGAGGCTGATACAGCTTTAGTTTAATTGGACAATAATTATTTTTAAAATCTTATATGTTCTTTTTTTTAAGCTTCTTTTTAAACTCTGTACCCAACGTGGGGCTCAAACTCATGACCCCGAGATCAAGAGTCATGTGCTCTACCAACTGAGCCTGCCGGGAACCCTCCTTAAAAATCTTAACTAATTAAAAAATGTTTTTAAAATGTTAAAAATTGGGGTGTCTGGCTGGCTCAGTCAGTGGAGCATGTGACTCTTGATCTTGGGGTCATGAGTTTGAGCCTCATGTTGGGTACAGAGATTAGTTTAAAAAAAGTTAAAATTTTGGAAATTTTGGTGAGTTCTGTATAATAGTGATCTTATTAGAAAGACTATATAATATATAATTCTACAAAAATATTTTTTCAGTTGATATATGTTCATTGAAAAAATTCAGACTTTACAGAAATCATAAAAAAAAGTGGAAGTTCACCTTAACCCTTAACAGTTCCCAATAACAAGTATTAGTAGTTTAGTATATATTACATTGAATTATTTTAGAGATATACTAATATATTATTATATCAAAAAACTTATCCAATCTTTTTGAAACAACACGATATAGTAGAAAAAGCATTAGACTTGTAGGCAGACCATTTGTTCAGCAGGTGTACAGTATGACAAATCACATACACTTGTAAAATACAAGTTTCTTAAGATCTCAAATGATCGTTCTTCAATAGCTGAATGATTACTAATACCTGCCCATCTTATGTTATGAAGATCAATGAACTATTTGAGTATTATGCAAATATAAAGGTATTTTTATTTCTAAGATGTCCTAACACTATGAAATGTTAGAAATAAAGTACAAGAAAATAAGAAGCTATAACTTAAAGCAACATATTACTTCTAGGAACAGATTAGTTGAAATAGATAGGACATTAAATAGACAGGACATTAATAGATAGGCACTAATTTTCCATCTCCTTGTGGTTTTTACATTTTGTATTATTTAGACAGCATTAGTCACAAGGTGGGATTTCAGATACATAGAGCTCCAGTTACTTTAGTAAGGATTTAGGGATAGCCAACAAATCTGTTAGATTTAAGTGACAACTGTAATATTGCTGTGTTATCTAGGATGACCATATCACATTTCACTTTTTAAATCCAACATTTGGTCTAAAGAGTCACAAAAATAGAGTAGCAGATTCGTATGGTTTCCAAATCACAAATGAAAAAACTGAGCAAGTGTTGACGGAATAACGTATAATGGGACCAGATATGCTTTTAGAAGCAGCCGTGGTGCCAAGTGTGTCTAAAACATCGTAAGTCAGAGATTTATATCTTGGAACTTAAAATGAATAGCATGTGTTTGGGAGAAACGAGAGTTAAGCATACATTGCAAACTAGACTTAGGATTTGAAATGGAGAAACATGTACCATAGGCACTATGCTAAAGTGGAAAATATTCTTTAAAAAAAAAAAAAAAGTGGGAGGTGCAGAGAGAGAGAATCACAAGCATGCTCCATACCACCAGCACATAGTCCAACACAGGGCCCAAACCCACTGTAAGATCATAACCCAAGCAGAAATCAAGAGTCAGACGCTCAACTGACTGAGCCACCTAGGCTCCCCTAAAGTGGAAAATATTCTTGAGTTTCTGTTGCCTCTTTATTTGAAATGATGGGATAAATTCAATCCAGATATTTTATAGAAAAATAATGGTATAAGAAGTCTGGAAATAGAAATCAATATATTGAATTTCAGTATGAGGAAAATAATTTACATGTGATATTCATTTATTTTTAGGATTCAAACGGAAAGAAATGACTATGGCAGTGAAACAGACTTATATGGACTTGTGTCTAACATTTTGGAAGAACAAGACAAGTCACAGCCATATTTTGCTGAGGGGTTAGTATATTATATAAGCTATATGGTATATAGTAAGCTTTTAAATTCACACATACTAGATTACTGTATTTATTAGCTTTTATTTTTACTTAATAGGGGATCATCTGACAATAGGCATCTTCATTCAAATATTTGTTTCTAGCAGCCTTGACTTTGCTGAGGTACTTGCCATACAATTGGAAGTTTCAGACTTTAATTTGCTATTAAGAACTTTCCTTTGGAAAGTTATTCTTGCATAATTCAGAGCTATTTCCCTTGAGTTCTAAAGTTTGGCTTAAAGAGTACAAATTCCAAAGAGCTTTTATACATCTATCCTAAAGAATAAAACTATCATTGATGGTATGCAGAAATACGTATGGACTTTGTTCTTATGGTAAAAATTTTTTAAATATACTTTGATTGATTTTTCGGGGATGGAGGCCATATTACCCAAATGCGGTACTTCATAAATAGGGAACTATGCAGCACACATGTAACCAATTAAAATATTTTAATTTTAGTAATAGTTTTATCAAAGTACATCTTTTTCATTTAAAAAAATGTGGTCAACAACATTTTTGTATTCTATAATAACCTAATTAAAGGAAAAACTTATTTTGTTTTCTGCTTACTGTAGATAAACAATTCATGCAAGACCATGTAGTCCCCAGCCTCAGGCCTCAGTTGATGCCTCTTGGGAAAGTATACTGAAGACATATTAAGATAAAAATGCATATTAATGTAGTATGTGGCACATTTCAAGTGATAGAAAATTATTTGGATGTAATGGTAATTTATAAGGCAAGGTTAGAAAGGATTAGATAATGGGGAAGTGAGGCAATATAAATGTTTTGAGAACCTGTTCTACCTTCTCCACTGAGAAAATAAAGTCATTTAAAATCTGAGTTGTAATTAAATATATTTACTTGTTCTAGGACCTGCTCCTCCAATTTAAAGTCAGTTTGGCCAGTGAACACAAGCAGATTTGCAGATCACCATGACCTCTTAACAGAAACCAAAAGGCCAATAGATACAGCCATCTCTCAGCAAGCTTTTTATAGTGGTGAATCTGTGTCAGCAGTGGAAAAGCAATACCTGCATAATAGTAATCTAACACCACAGCAAAAAATAGATGAACTTTATCATGGATTTACTGGGTTAGACCTTGAAGAACAATGGATGTACCCCTCACGAAGTGATCATTCTAATTGTTACAATATCCAGACAAGTGATACAGCTAAGACAACATCCCAAGATTTTTCACTTATCAAAAACTGTTTTACATCACAGACTGGTTTGTCTGACATCATGAAAGAATCAGGAATTGATACTTACCCTTATGGAAGAGAGAAAATATGTGCTAAAGGTCTTGAAGCACCATTACAGCCAAAAAGGGCAGAGATGTTTCTTTCTCAATTTAATAGATACAGTGAAAACACAGATTATTGTAGATACCCAGAATATGTTCATCCTAATAAGGTTAAGCTTAATAAGTGTTCAAATTTTAATGTCCAGGATAGTAAAAAATTAGCCAATGGCACACCTGAAACACCAACAATAGAAGCAGACACCTACACAAAGTTATTTCAGGTTAAACCAGCAAATCAGAAAAAAATGGAAGAGACAATAGCTGACCAGCAGAATTTCACATTTCCAAAAACCACACCACAGCTGACAGAAAAACAGTTGGCAAATGAAGCAGCATTCACTGCTGATTTTGGCTTAAAATCAGAATATGGACTAAAACCTCATGCGGGTTGTCCAGCTAATAATGATTTTGCTAATGTCACAGAAAAACAACAATTTACTAGACCTGACCCCTCAAATTCTGAGTATTTTAAATCTGTGAATTTATTATCAAACTCAGCAACACCTTCAGGAGGTATCAGGTTAAACAGACCAACTTGGATGAATGTCCAAACAAAAAATAACACTCCTATTCCTTATCGAAATCAAGGTAACTTGATGAAATTAAATAGTCACTTAAGTGTAGCTTCTAAAGGTGCTAACCATTCTTCAGATTTCCCCCAACTATCATCCACAAATTTGACCCCAAATAGCAGTTTATTTCAGAAGTATTGCCAAGAAAATCCTTCAGCATTTTCTAGTTTTGATTTCAGTTACAATGGTGCAGAAAGAATTCAATCTGTCAATCACATGGAAGGACTGACAAAGACTGGAGAAGAAAATCTCTTTGAATCAGTTACTGATAAAAAAATAAAGCAGCCAAATGGATTTTGTGATAACTATGCAACTCAGCAGTATGGGATCATTGAAAATGTAAACAAACATAATTTTCAAGCTAAGTCTCAGAGTGGACATTATGATGCTGAGGAAGGTCCAAAGCACTTAGATGGCTTATCTCAAAATACGTATCAAGATCTGTTGGAGTCACAGGGTCATTTTAATAGCCACAAACAGGGAAGTGGAGACAACAATATTAATAGCCGTGTGAATCGCACACAGGCATCATGCTTTTCTAATAATTATATGATGGGAGATTTAAGGCATAATCAGAGTTTTCAACAAGTTGGTTCAAATGGGTTTCCCCTAAGATCCACTCACCCATTTGGCCATTCAGTTGTTCCACTGTTGGATTCTTATGATATGTTTTCTTACGATGACTTAAGCCATTTGTACCCTTATTTTAATGATATGATGTATGGTGATAATTCGTTTTCTGGTTTCGTGCCAACTTTTGGATTTCAAAGACCAATTAAAACCCGTAGTGGACCAGCCAGTGAACTTCATATTCGACTAGAAGAGTGCTATGAACAATGGAGAGCATTAGAAAAGGAGAGAAAAAAGGTAATACAAATCTATCCATTTAGGAGTAATTTGGGATGTTCTCTCTGCCTATCTTCATTTTGTTAGTGTAGTTCAAGAGTACTTGGCCTTATTTCTAAGCTGAATTCTTCCATAATGTGCAGTATTTAAGTCCATGACTATAAGGAATTAGCTGACATAACTAAAAAAAATGTGAGGCTTAAAAATTGTTATTTATATAAAGTTGGGGGGTTTTTTGCCTGTAAAGTAGACTTTTTCCTTAATGAGCCAAAAGTTTACTACTTTTGGGGCTCCTGGCTGGCTTTGTTGGAAGAGCATGTGACTCTTGATATCAGTTTTATAAGTTCAAGTCCCACATGAGGTGCAGGGGGACTTGCAGGTATTTTATATGCATTAAATATAGAAAATACAGTGGTGGTGTGGTTTGCGTTTGTTCTGTTTGATACTGAAACAATTTTAAAGTACTCATTTTCAATTTATTTATTAGGCCTATGAGAAATGTCACTCATAACTGAATCATATTTAGAAAACTCAGCATCTAAAAATTATATAATTTTTTACAGACTGAATTGGCCCTGGCCAAGAATTACCCAGGAAAAAAAGTATCCAGTACTAACAACACTCCAATTCCAAGGCTGACCTCCAACCCATCTCGAGTTGATCGCTTAATTGTGGACGAACTTCGAGAACAAGCCAGAGTAAGCTGTAAAAACATCCAATGATGGATTATTTCATTGCTTGATAAAATTTTAAAACATTTCAGCAAGTCAGAGTTCTGAATGATTTTTAAATCACATTTATGCATAATTCTCTGAAATAATTATCTTTTCCATGCTTGGTCCTACAACTATGATTAATAGTCAGGGAAGGAGAAATAGCACCCCCTCAATCCTTTAAAATTTTTTTTTAACGTTTGTTTATTTTTGAGACAGAGAGACATAGCATGAATGGGGAAAAGACAGAGAGAGAGAGGGAGACACAGAATCTGAAACAGGCTCCAGGCTCTGACCTGTCGGCACAGAGCCCCACACGGGGCTCGAACTCATGGAGCGTGAGATCATGACCTGAGCAGAAGTTGGACGCTTAACCAACTGAGCCACCCAGGCACCCCTCAATCCTTTTAAAAGTAGGTTTAGTAGATGCACCTGGGTGGCTCAGTTGATTAAGGGTTCAACTCTTGATTTCCCCTTAGGTCATGATCTCACAGTTCATGGGATCAAGCCACGCATCAGGCTCTGCACTGACAGCATGGAGCCTGCTTGGGATTCTCTCTCTGCCCCTTTCCCTGCGCTCTCTCTCTCTCTCTCTCTCTCTCTCTCTCAAAATAAAAAAATGAACATTAAAAAAAAGTAGGCTTAGGAATTTAAATGGTTTCTCTTTAAGAAATCTATATCAGCAATACAGCTAACTCTCAACAGAATTTTAAAGCAAAAATAATTTTGAATATTATTTATAAAGTCCCATTTCTCTAACAAAACAAAACCAAAAAAAAACCCATTTGTTTTCTAGCTAGATGAACAAGCTGTATTTGCATTATACAAAATGGGACATTAACAGGGAATTACTGTTTTCTTAACCCTGCACACTTGAGTTATTCAACAAACATTAAGTGTATCCAACAATGTATTAAATACTGATAAACCGAAAAAATACTGAAGAATGTAGGTATGCATAAATTTATAAAATAGCTTTGTTTTAGAAAAGTAGTATATCACTTCAAGTGTAAAGAATCCTGACGTTAGGTCATTTTGTAATTTAACAAATGATTATTTCTATTACCTCCTTTGAAATTTCAGAATTTTCTAGAATTTAATACAGTAGGGTAAAGTTTTTCTTTTTTGACCTTCCTCTTTTAAAAACTTACACTGTTTTTCAAATATGATAAAAGATTCCTGGGAGGGGCGCCTGGCTGGCTTAGTTGGAGGAGCACTTGACTCTTGATCTGAAAGTCATAGGTTTGAGCCCCACACTGAGCATAGACATTACTTAAAACAAAAACAAAAACAAAAACAAATTCCTGGGAAAAAGCACGCAGTGAAAACAGCTTGCTTCTATGATTGAATAAAAGTCATTTTAGGAACCAGAAAAACCAACATAGCAGAGTCTGTTTTATTGAACATCAGTTTCATCTACTTTGCTGTCTTTAAAATATAGATATGAATTACTTCAATGGAAAAGAGTGATTTTTACCTAGCTTTCAGTTGGTCGGTTGAAATTCTTTTATCAAATTTGTAAATTCTTACAATGGATTTATCAGTATTATAGTCAGATACCAACATGGGTTACAGCCAGATGTTAATAAAAACTTCAATCTTTTATTACTTTTTCTTAAAACCATTCCAAGTTAGGGGCGCCTGGGTGGCTTGGTCGGTTAAGCGTCTGACTTCGGCTCAGGTCATGATCTCACGGTCCGTGAGTTCGAGCCCTGCGTTGGGCTCTGTGCTGACAGTGTAGAGCCTGGAGCCTGTTTCAGATTCTGTGTCTCCCTCTCTCTCTGCCCCTCCCCTGTTCATGCTCTGTCTCTCTCTGTCTCAAAAATAGATAAACGTTAAAAAAAAATTTTTTTTAAATAAAAAAAACCATTCCAAGTTAAAAGTCCTTTTTCTCAGCAACACATTTCTAGGCAATTAATCAAGGAATTGCAAACTTTAAATAAATTTTTTCAGCTTTGCTTATGCTTCACATTAATTTAGGTTATGTTTATAGCTGTTGTAATAATTTATCTATATTTAGCAACATTAGGGGCACCTGCATGGCTCATTCGGTTAAGCATCCGACTTTGGTTCAGGTCATGATCTCTTAGTCCGTGAGTTCGAGCCCCGTGTCGGGCTCTGTGCTGAAAGCTCAGAACTTGGAACCTGCTTTGGATCCTGGGTCTTCCTCTTTCTCTGCCCGTCCCCTCCCCTGCTCATGCTCTCTCTCTCTCAAAAATAAATAAACATTAAAAAAATTTTTTTTTTATATTTAGCAACATTAGACCGATGATCACAAAGGGCAAAAATATTTTTACATGTACTATTTTCTCGTTTGCAGGTTTTATACAATTCTGAAAAGAACCACTTTTTTAATTAAAAATCACCTGTGCAAATTTATTTACACTTACCATTTATTTAAATGATTCTTATTTTAAAAATACATAGTTAGAAAAAAATGTGTAATTAGTAGCTCACTGGAGTTTTTCTATGTGATTTTTCCTTTTTTTTCTTTTGTTGTTTTGTTTCCTCCTCAAAGATCCTGGTGGGTTCTGTAATTGGGAGGAAAATATTTAATAACTGTGTACTTATGTTTTCTCCATAGACCCAAAGTGGCATTACTCCAAAGAAACTTGAAATGAGCGTGAGGTTAGAGGCATTCATTCAGGTGCCATTAGCTTCTTCATTGAGAGATATTTTTCTACTCTCCCCAGTCACTGAACACCAAGGTCTTCTGTGAATTTTAAATCATTTAGTTCCCAAAGGCAATGACTATATTTATTTGATGTTCAAATCCTAATTATTGAAAAAGTTCTCTTTCCATACACCTTTCAAGTTTAGAATTTGAGATATAGGTATATGCAACTATGAATTGTACTCCCCTTACTGATCCTAGTGGATTAGGGATTCCTTAAAACTACCACTAGTATGACCTGAATATTTCTGATTTTCAAAAGGAGAATATTGAAAGCCCAGAAAGGACTTGCCAAGGTCAGGATTAATCAGTCTAGGACTTCTCCCTTTTTAGCTCAATGTTTTTCCCTTTAGATTACACTACCTCCTAAAAATGTTTTATTTGCAGGCTGTTCTCTTATTTGCCAAAAACAATATTACATCTTAAATTTACACACCCTGTCAGCTAAACATGGAAATGTTTAAATGTTTGATTTTTTAACTGTTTATTCCCAGTAACTGATTACCGAAACAAGTAGGTACAAAAGACTGCCTTAACATCTTTATTTTCCCCAGCATGGTGTCAGTACACAGTAGGCATTCAAGTATTTATTTGATGAATATTACTGCTCTCATCTCTGTTCTCCTTCATTGAAAATTTGTTCTTAAAGACAGAGCAATGTGGTTACATGCCTTATCAAAATTTAAAATGTTTCCCTCAGGTTGTGACTCTACTAGGCAAAATGGAACGTCTTCGAAGCTCTCCCCTTCATGCCAATATCTCTACTGCTCTTGATAGACACTTGGAGTCCGTTCACATCGTACAGTCACGTAGAAAGGATGAAATTGTTAATGCTTCAAATCGGCAAAGGCAAGGAGTTCCTAGATGCCAAGATGACAGAGGTATAAGTGTTAATGCATATTCTGTTGATAAGGCAGTGAGATCATTTGAATGTTGTTAAAATCAGATTCTGAGTTTAAAGGTTGGATTTCCAAAATTTACACTTAGCTAAAGGTAAATTGGTAAATCATGCCCACATAATTTACTCCATAAGTACTTTGGTCAGTTTGGTTAATTTTACCCATTTAATTACAACTCTGTCAAAGTCTGTGTTCTCCCCAAAGCATAGTCGTTGTCACACAAGTCAGAAACAGTATCAACACTTTTTGATATTAAGTCAAATAGTTAACTCAGTCAATAGCCACCTATCTCTTATGAAAATAATAATGTTTGATCATTTAATAGCACAGCATTGGGCTTTTTAAGAGTTAAAGGATACATAAAAGGTATCTAATATGAACTGACACTGAGTGTTTTCTTTACAGATGTTTTTGCCCTTGCTTCAGCAATTAAAGAGATGTGTGTGGCTACTCGGAAAGCACGCACTACCCTGTGGTGTGCACTTCAGATGACCTTGCCAAAAACAGCCAGTACAGCTGGCCAAACAGATGTGGAAAAGGCTTTACAAGATACAGTAAACTGTGAAGATAAAGTCCATGAAAACATAAATAATAGCAATCCAATGAACCAGAGAGGTGAAACAAACAAACATTAAGGAAATGCCAGCAGAAGAGTAAAAAGCTGATAAGTAAATGTATCAAGACATGCTAAAAAATTTTAATGAACTTGTCAAACTTGAAAACTTCAGTACATTAATTTTCTTCCAGATTTAAAGTTAGTACCTTAATGAAGTTTAACTTCTATTCAAAAATCTTCTATTTGGAATGGATCAGATACAATAGTTTAAGGTGAACTCAGAGAGAAAGTTGACTACTCTAGGGAGTTCTGAGTAGTCACAGATAACAAGTTTAAGTTAATTAAATATTTCCTAACAGCTAAACTATTGCTTAAGCCCATTTGCAGTGCAGGTAAATGCAAATGTGAAATTGTTCTAGAAGATAAGTTTCATTTAGCTCTGCCTTAGTAAGTATAATTCCAAATAATGAATCTAAGTGACTGTAACCCAATTATGGCTACAGTCTAGTAACCAAGACAAGTTTTGATTGTGATATAACTGTGTTTTCCTTACAAAACTGGATAATACCTAGGAAACCAAGGAAAACAAGGATGAACCCAATATTCATGTAAAAATTTAACATTTAAAAATACTACCATTATTTATAAATTTGAAATCTTAGTGCCTGCGTATATGGAGGGAAATGCATCTGATTCTCCTAAATTAGTGATAAAAGTGCCAGTGTAAAAACCATGCAAGTTACTGAATATAAAACCTGTTCAAATCATTTGCGTATATTCTTTAAAATTTAATTATACTATCAATTATTAAATATTTCCAGTTTTAAAGTATTTAAATTCAATCAAAAACAAAACATTTCCTTTATCTGGATCTTTTAGACTTGATGCACAGTAACTAAAATAATGACTATTGTTTTAATACCCCTATGAGGTAATAATACCCTTATGAGCATTTTATGAGGGTATCATTAAGTTCTAAAATATACTTTTTTAAGGTTAATCTTTAGTTTAGTTTGCAATTGGTTAGTGTATATTTTGTGTAGTTGTGTTCATTAGTTAGCTTCTGTATTTTTTTAAAAGAGCTCTTGAAAGCTTGGCTTTTTCTGTTTCTCATCACTTAATATCTTTGTATGAAACCCAAGTAATTTATTCATTACTATGAAATGTTGGTATTATGTGACTCAGATGATCTTGGGTTTTAACATTTCTAGCATGAGTTAAACTATAATGTACTGATGAAATTTAATTGAACTATCCTTGACTGGAAACACTGATGTTTTAAATGGTGTTTTTCCTAGTTTTAGAAATCCTGGTATTAAAGAGTGTAATCACACCACATAAATTTTCTTTAGATGATGTGCGGAAGAAACTGATTGAGAATGCAGGAGTAACTGTAGGGAGAAACATTTTGATCACTGATATGCTTTAGAACTACCCAAATGAATTACATTGAGGGTAGTCAAATAAAATAGATCACCCCACCACAGTCACTGCATGGAAAGTGGTTAAGTTTGACATAAGACATGTTGGATGTTATGAAAACAAATACTGTACTGAATTTAGTCTCTCAGGAAAAAATTAATAAATTACTTTGTTGAAAATATTTGGTTTCATTTTTTTACATCTCTGTGTTAGTTTCTAACCTTAAGTATCACAAAGGTCATAAAACCAGTCAAATTTCATTTCACTGATAAGAACTGGAGCCGAGTTTTATATTTCATCAACAAGAATACTGGTAGACAAAGCAATGCCATTCAGATATCCTTGCATTGAACCTCCCCTCCTTCAAAGATGAAATTTTTGCTTTGCCTTTATACTAATCCAGGCAAACCAAAATAAAAATTCTGGATAAGTTTTTACATGACCGTTGTCAGAAATGAAACACTAGTCTATTCATAAAAACCAAACAAAAATTATTTGAAATTTTGTTAATCACATCACCCTGCAGATAATTCTCAAATTAGTTGGTTATCCCCTTCTATAGGTATACTCTCTAATGGATGGTTCTTAATATACAGTACTTCTGAATTACAATCTATAAGAACATAAAATTAACATCACACATAATCTGTAATGAAACTGATGTTCCCATTATTTCTCATCCAAAAGAATTTGGTGTACTCCATTTCTTTTAATAAACAAAGCAATTTATACAAAAGTGGTTGAAAATTACCTTGAATTATATCAGTGTCCTTCCACTTGAACCATCCGCTACTTTATAAAGTTTTAGAGGGTTGGGAATTAATGTTATGACTGAAATTCTGATTTTGGCTTAAAATGTCAATCACACAATAAAAGATACAGTTGTTTAAAATTTGCCCTTTGCAATATTGAACATTTTAGACATAAAGGATTTCTCAGCACCTGAATTAAGTGGCTAACCTTACTCAAAGTCTAGGGAGCTGATCCTTTTTTCTTAAACATTAGCTCAGGATATGCCTAACTGTAGAATACATAATAGAAAATACATAATTGCAAGTACTCTTCAGGGATTCATGGATATAACCTGAGTCTGCTGCAGAGACCAAAATCAAAGTGAGAATAAACCAAAAATCCAAAATAAGGGTTAATAAAGTTGGCTCCCTCATACCCTATCTGTAGCCACAGCCTATTGCTGCTGCCACAGAGGACTAAGACTCCCAAAGTACTTCCAAGGCTTTCAAAGTCAATTTACTGACTTAACAAAAAAAACACAGTAATCTTTCTGATCTCCTAATACCTAACCTCACAGAAAAGAAAACTGAGGCAGAGAATTTGATTCTAGGAAAAGGTTCTACTATTAAAAGAGCATATTGGACTAAACAAAATAAAATACAGAGCAAAATTCATCACATTCCTAAGTGACTATTCACACAATTCATTTCCATGGATAGCTGGAAGGAATCAGGATAAATCAGAAAACAGTGATTTAAATAGTTTATTTTTTTAAAAGGTGGTTACTTTTTTAAAATGCAATGCCACGCTTATAGGAGTGTATAGAGGTGACATTATCTTTTCCTTAACCATGCTTCTTTTTACCTTCTGCACAAAGGTAAAAATTTTTGTTAACCTCATAGTTAATAGTACAAAACAGAGGTCAGCAAACATTTTCTCTGAAGGACCAGACAGTAAATATTTTAGGCTTCACAGGCCTAAAGTTTTATCACATGTTTCTTGAACTTTTACAACACTTTAAGAATGCAATATTCACTGTTGACTCGCATTATATAAAAACAGACTGGGCCAAATTTGCTTGTCTGCAGTAGTTTGCCAACCTCAGGTATAAAATACCTACTTTGTCTTGTCAGGGAGATGCCTCCCTTCAGGCTTCTTGACAGTCCACTGCCTGAAGTAGAGAAAGGCCGTATTTACAACAATGTGGCTTGTGACCAAAGTAGAAACAGAGTTCCCGCTCACTTTTGACTCTCCTGGTTTCTCCATTCATTCAATAAATTTGTTGAGCACCCACAACGTACACTCCTAAATATCTTTGTGTTCGCAGAGATTTCCAGTGTTTGTTCCTTAAATGCACGGTTCCTGCAGTTTCTCTCAACCTGTAATTATCAGGTCTTTATACTCATGTTTTAGGGCACATCAGGATTAAAATCTCTACTAGTGCTCAAGAGGACACATGATTATAAAAAATGAATCTAGCTAACAATGATCTCCTTCCACCCAATACACATCCTTCTTCAAAACTGCAGCCTTGATGAGGAAAAAAATATGTGACTCCACTTAAAAAGATACTCCTTTTCCTCCCATAAACTGAAACTTAAAAAAAATTGTTTTCCCCTCAAATCTAGAACATCCACCACATAATTTCTTCCATTTTCATAGGTCATTGCCATGTTAACATAATATCTAGACCCAGGTAGGGCTCTTCATTAGTTTTCTATTTCATCCATAAAACAATACATTTAGGGGTAAATAGTACTTTCAAAGTACTTTATGCTCCCACATTTCATCTTGGGAAAGGAGTCGTCATGATTCTGCTCCTTTAGGATGAAAACTGTAACTGTCAGCTTTCTGAATATTTCTGTTATCGATCCTAGGTAAGGGAAGACTTTTTAAGTAGCCAAAAGGAGCCAGAACTTCAAGATTAAAATATAAAAGTTGCCGCCATTCCAAATCTTTGGTACAGACATCAACTACGATAATCTGATTACCCACACCACACAGACATGGCACATTTTGTAATTAGAAGTGTTTGTGATTTTCCTTTTGACCATGTAAACAAAAGGGACAAAAGCACTCTGCAATGTTCTCTCATTTCTCTTAAATACACATGTGCACAATCAGCTCTCCCTTTGATCAAGTCCATGAGGAGAAAGAACAGAGTGGACCAAGGTTATCGCTTCCGCTCCCCTCTTTGTGTCCTTTTCTTTTCCTTTTCCTTGCGCTCCTGCTTGGCTAGTTTGTCCCTCTCCCTCTGCAGCTTGTCCTGTTCCTTCTTCCTTTGGGACTCATCCCGAAGTGAGTCTCGTTCCAGTTTTCGGGCATTGAGGACATCTTCCACATTGGTGTTTCGGAACAGAGCTACAGATGAGTTAAGGGATTAGGGTACAGGTCACACAGGCCTCAACTACTGCTTTTTCCTTATTCTTGCTGTCCTCCCTCTACATGTTCCTAATCTTTACAAGAAAACTCCTTATGATAATTTATCTTTGGTCTAATGGGAAATCCTGAAACTACCATTACAAACATTTAAAATTAATCCTCAGAATAAAAACCTCAGACTTATTTAAATTTAAATGTTAAAATATTTTATGAAAATGAAATTTCATTCCAGAATAAGCACTTAGATCATGGCAGACTATTGTTGAAGTATCTAGGCTACTTTCAGTCAACAAGAATATCAATGTAACTGGCAAAATTTTTATGTACTTGGCACTATTAAAAATGGCTGGCTCAGTCAGTTAAGCATCTGACTTCGGCTCAGGTCATGATCTCGTGGTTTGTGGTTTGAGCCCCACATCAGGCTCTGTGCTAACAGCTCAGAGCCTGGAGCCTGCTTCGGATTCTGTGTCTCCCTCTCTCTCTCCCCCTCCCCCACTCATGCTCTGTCTCTGTTTCTTTCTCTTTCTAAAATTAATAAACATTGAAAAAAAATGCTTGAAAAGAGGTAAATAAGTTGTTTAACCTTACTAAACTTTATCAATTTGCTTTTTTCCCTACACCACTGAAGCTTAAGCAAAAACTATGTCCTAATAACCACAAACTCTGAATTTATAGAAGATACAAAATAAGTTTAACCAGTTAGAAAATACCTAGCCAAAAACTTTACCCCTCATTTCTTAGGACTTTATTTATTTATTTATTTTTAATTTTTTTTTTTTTCAACGTTTATTTATTTTTGGGACAGAGAGAGACAGAGCATGAACGGGGGAGGGGCAGAGAGAGAGGGAGACACAGAATCGGAAACAGGCTCCAGGCTCTGAGCCATCAGCCCAGAGCCTGACGCGGGGCTCGAACTCACAGACCGTGAGATCGTGACCTGGCTGAAGTCGGACGCTCAACCGACTGCGCCACCCAGGCGCCCCTCTTAGGACTTTAAAAATACAACCTGGGGTGGCTGGCTGGCTCAGTCGGAAGAGCGTTTGACTCTTGATCTCAGGATTGTGGGTTCAAACCCCATGCTGAGTGTAGAGATTACTAAAACAAACAAACAAAAAAACCAAAAAACAAAAAGCTCAAAAAAAGAACAAACCCCTGTTACTACCAAACAAGCTCCTTCCTACTCTTAAAACATAACTTTTATTGCCTTAGTGCTTTAAAATAACTCAGTCTTCCTCTTCTGTGATAATCCACCATACTTGTCTTTAAGAAGGTGGGTTCTTAAAAAAACAAACAAACAAACGAAGAAAAAACAGTGGATTCTAAATGTAGAAACTTCTCATAAGTGATTCTTTTGGGACGTTCCTCAGCACTTGTTTCCACCTGTCCGTAATTTTAGCTCAAAAGTATTCAGTGTTTGTGTTCTCTTTCTGACAAATTATAAAGTCTTTGAGGACAAAGTCACATTTTAATCTTATTTTAGTTTGCTTCCATCACTGGGGATCCCAGTGCTATACACAGGGTGTATTGATTCTTATTTTCCCTTAGAAATTCTTAAGAAATCCTTCCTCCCTTCACAATACAGGTGAACATGTTTTCTTCGGGAAAAGTTCTTGTTAAGAGTGACCATTTATGGTTGTCCTAGGAATGGGGCTCACACGCTGGCCTGACATGAGTTCCTATTGGTAAAAGGGAGGCCCCAGCAATGACAGCAAAATAAAAACTGTTCCTCAAGAGTATCTGATGGAGAAACACTTGGGGATGGACACAGAGAAGGATACATTTATCAGAACCAATGTTCATTGTGGTGGCGCCTGAATCATCCTTCTCATCTGCTTCGGTGAGTGATGTCAAGGAAAGTCCGATGGAAAACAAAGGCTAGCACATCCCAACCCAACATCAGAAAACATTCGACGAAGTGATGGGTAGGAAAAGCATGCTGAAGAAAAACTGTCAGGGATGTGGTGGTAACCCCAGGAGAGTCATCTTTAAAAATCTCAACGAGGGGAAAATTATTCAGAGCTACTGTAAGATCCTTATCTCCTGGCAGCTGAAGAGAAACTTAGCCTGGTCTGGGTGGACTGGCCCAGGACTTGGAAGCCAGGGGATGGCGAGATGACTTCTAAAACAGTGCTTCTCAGGGGCACCTGGGTGGCTCAGTCAGGCGTCCAACTCTTAATTTTGGCTCGGGTCATGAACTCACGGTTCGTGGGTTTGAGCCCCCTCATTGGGCTCTGTGCTGTCCACACAGAGCCTGCTTGGGATTCTCTCTTTTCCTCTCCCTCTCTCTCTCAAAATAAAAAAAAACAAACTTAAAAACAAAACAAAACAAAACAGTGCTTCTCAAAGCATGGTTCCCAGATCTTCCCGGCAACTTGTTAGGAAAGCACATTCTTGGGCCCCACACTGGACCTACTAAATCAGAAACTGGGGAGTGGGGCCCAGCAACCTGGATTTTAACAAGTTCTCCAGGGGAACCACTGCTTAAAACATTGTTCTTTTCTAGCCCAGGAAATGAGACTGTGTCATTGGAACCCTAGCTCTGCTGACCCTGGCAATAAAAACATCAGGAGAAGAACAAGTTGGCCCAAAAGAGCCTAACAATTATTTCCTAAGCTCGTGACGAGACAACTAACATTTCCGGTATCATGTCCACCACATAAGGCACCACATACTCCAGTCAAGCAGGCTCTGGAAGCTAAGCATCTCCTAAACAATTTCAAACTCAAAGGGAACCAAGCCTGTCTCTGGTCAAGGGCAACTGCCTTTGGCACGGTGCCCAAATTCCAGATTTGGGGATGTGATCTTTCAATTATGTGGTCCCTGAAGTATTAAAAAAAATAATGAGATTCAAATGAAACTGCCCCAAATTTGGGAATCCTTCATCCAAAGTGATCTGTATTCTAGTCCTGGTTTTGCCACTAAATCTATGCATATCTCTGATTACACATTCCACTCTCACTGTCTCCGTTCCCTCATCAACTGGAAAACGAATATAAAGACTGGTTATACGTATGACACTGTACTAGGCAGAAAGGTATTATACAAATATAAACATACAGCTGCATCTTAGTTTCTGGAAATACAATATAAACAGTCCATTATTAAGGCATTATTTCTTTCACACTGAAGTTTCCAACTATCCCAATATCAATTCTCACACCCACGAAGGGCCAGAGATCAATGCCATTTCAGAGAGAAAAATTAAACTACACGAAGAGATTGGCAACTTCCCAAAGCTCACTGCAAACCAGCAAACATGTATGACTTGAGCCTCAGGGGATGGACCCAAGACTCCAAAAAGGATATTCTTCTTCATCTGTCACATCAGCATACTGGGCCAGGAGGGCAGCTTTTCTCTGTTTCTCTTCTTCTGACACCATCCTGGGCTTCACCACAATCTGTGCCTGCTTCTCAATTAGGGTGGCAATGGCCTGTACCTCATCTGGGAGGGGAAGGGAAGGGAGGGACAACAAGGTTGTATGTAAGAGAAAACAAGCTCACTGAACCACCAGTCCACCCAGGCAGTGCTTGCAGGCAAGGCAATGGCATCTGCTGATTCTTTAGGGCCCTGGGGTTCAAAGGAGGTGCCTCAGGGGCCAAAGAGAAAGGAAAGAAAAGGCCCTGCAGGCTAGGCTTTAGGTCTTGTATCTATCTTCAATCAGAGCAGCCCTGCTTTAACCTGTTTTATAAACTGGAGTTTTTGCTGCTTTACCAAAAAAAAAAAAAAAAAAAGTCAGGGCGCCTGGGTGGCTCTGTCGGTTAAGCATCTGACTTTGGCTCAGGTCATGATCTCTGCGCTGACTGTACAGAGCCTGCTTTGGATCCTCTGTCTCTCTCTCTCTCTGCCCCTCCCCTTGCTTGCGAGCTCTCTCTCTCGAAAATAAATACACATTAAAAAAAAAAAAAAAGTTGAAAAGCACTGCGTTAGAACCATAGAAAATTTGGCTTTAAGCATGCAACTTTCTCTCCTCTCAAACCAGAAACATAAGAAGGAATCTAGAATCAACTTCTGCTGGTCCCTTTCATAATGATGATGATGCCAGGTGAAATATGTAATTTTTTTAAACGTTTATTTTTGAGAGAGACAGCATGCATGAGCACGGCAGGGGCAGAAAGAGGGACAGAGGATATGAAGCAGGCTCTGTGCTAACAGCAGCGAGCCCAAGGCAGGGCTGGAACTCTCGAACCACGAGATCATGACCTGAGCTGAAGTTGGACACTCAAACGACTGAGCCACCCAGAAAACGCCATAGATTATTTTAAAATAAAGTCAACTGGGGTGCCTGGGTGGTGCAGTCGGTTAAGCGTCCGACTTCAGCCAGGTCACGATCTCGCGATCCGTGAGTTCGAGCCCCGCGTCGGGCTCTGGGCTGATGGCTCAGAGCCTGGAGCCTGTTTCCCATTCTGTGTCTCCCTCTCTGTTTCCGATTCTGTGTCTCCCTCTCTCTCTGCCCCTCCCCCATTCATGCTCTGTCTCTCTCTGTCCCAAAAATAAATAAACGTTGAAAAAAAAAATTAAAAAAAATAAAATAAAATAAAGTCAACTAAGTTATCCATTCTCAAAGAAAGGGGGCAGTGGTGTCCAGTAGTGGTTTTTATGCCTGGACTCACACTAGAATCATCTGGTGCAGCTTTTTAAAAAATGCCAATACCTGAGCCCCAACCCCAAAGACGTTTCTACAACTAGTCCATGGTATGGCCCTAGCACTGGCACATTTTAAAGTATATCAAGTGATTCTAATGTACAGCCAAGACTGGGAACCAATGTGTAGTTTAGAATAGATTCAAGTTTGGCTTCTAGGATTTCAGTTTTCTGCAGTTAATCTATCATACTAATGGTGAGTATATTAACCCACTTCTCTTTCATTTCCAGGGGTGACAAATTTAGCTGAATAAAGCAAAACATCAACCACAACTGTTATGAAATGAGAATACGGAAAAGGTAGGAGGTGGGAAAATATAGTTGGCCCCATACCTGCCATGAAAATCTACAAGGGACAGTAGAAAGAGGATGAAAAGGAAGAAAGCAAAAGCCACAATGGAGGGGACTATGGTCAGGTGGAATGGAAAACTGTAAAAAAGAAAAGGAAACCAACATCCAGCTAAAAAGTTCCAGTAAGCTGCTGGGTGTTTGCCAGCTTAAATTATCTTAGGCAAAATGCGTAGAAAATAGCGAAAACTCAAAATTCTCTAACAGCTGTACAGTAAAGGTCATTGGAAAAGGCACTGCAGTTTAGACAAACTCCCAACTCTACCTTCTTTTTTCACTTTGGTGACAACATTCTGACTTTCCGACCATCGTTCCACAATCTCCTTGCAGATGCGAAGAAGAGAATCTTCCTCCTAGTTGGAGAAATAGAGCAGTTAATTTCCCGAGGCCCTCAGCCTGAACAAAGCCCATGCACAGGGCACAGCTTGCCTGCTGGTGAGGAGAAGTCACAGGGAGGATCTGGGGGCCACAGAACAAAAAGCATGTTTCTGTTTTGAGGCTCTGGAAACAGAAGTAATCCTGTGTCTGAGGCCCAGAATCCACACCTACTAGGTCAAAAGCACCCACTCCATCCTGCCAAGCACCAGGTGAAAGGATTCCCAATAATTCAGGACAGTCTTCCTCATACTTTTGGAGCAAAAACCTGTTGCCTGAATCAAAGCCGTGAAATCTTTCTTGGCTGCTACACTCAACTCAGTACATTCTCCAAGGTTCATCCACTTTCAAGCTGGAACATATCCGTGACCTTGCTGAGCTGACCCCACCTCTTTAGGTGATAAATGAGTAGATGGTTTCCTATCCAACCATCCTTTTGTTCACTTTACACAAGCACACATGTCGTCCACACACATGCTGATCAATCTTCCTTACCATGATATAAGAAAAAGGATGTTGGCCTTGGTGTCAGACATACTTAAATTCAAACCCAGATCTATGAACAAGATTCTTAACTTTCTGAGCTTCACGTCTTCCCAGGATTTTAGAAAAGATGAAAGAGAATGTGTACGAAGTCCCTACCCTGCTTGGCAAAGAATAGGCATTTCAACAGATATAGGTATTTCCCTCCATTTTCATTATGGCTGCTTCACCATCTTCATGCTCCACTCTTCAAAATGAGCTGTCAGAGTTCACATTTACTAAGTGCTTAGCATGTGCCAGGCACTGTTCTAAATACTTCACATAAGAACTCTTAATTCTTAAAACAATCCCAAGATATAAGTACCATTCTCAGTTTATGGATGTGGAAACCAAGGCCTAGAGTTTAAGTAACTAGCCCAAGGTCATTAAGTAATAAGTGGATTAAAAAGGATTTGAACCCAGCAGTCTAGCTCTGAGCCCATGTTCTCAACCATTATACCATCTCTCAAAGAAAGCGAGGAGAGACAGAACACAGACTTTTTTTAAGATTTTACTGGTTTTTTAAAAGTAATCTCTATACCCAACATGGGGCTCGAACTCACAACCCTGAGATCATAAGACACACGCTCTACCGAATAAGCCAGGCAGCCGGCCCTATTTTGGATTTCCTTACTTTCCACCCAACAAAGGATTACATCCTCTACCCTGTGTTCTTTTTGGCACTCATGCCAAACATACAAAACTTCTTTGGTCCACAGTTTCTTTCTTTAATTCAAGGAACCCCAGCAGGAAAAGTAAAGGAAGAAGAAGAAAAAGAAGGAAAAGGAGTGGCGAAGCATAAGAGAGAAGATGCTCTTGGAGGATGAGGTGGTTCATTCTCCCAGGGTTCACCCAGACCAAAGTAGTTCATTCATCCATTTGTTCATTTATTTATCCAGATACTGCCTGCCATGTTGAAGGCACTAAGATAAGTGATAAGAAATGAATGAGAAACAGTCCCTGGTCTCAAGACACTGACAATTTAGAAGGCTAGTATATAAATAGCTGCCCTAAAGTGTTACTACCCCCATTAATGTAATAATCCTACTTAAAATTACAACTCACCCCTCCATTCCACTTCTGATTCTCTTGTAATGTTCCTTTTTTCCCAGTACTTACTGTTTTCTAGCATACTATATAATTTACTGCTTTTTTTTTCCCTGCTAGAATGTCACCCCATAAGGGGTGACAGGGATTTCTCTTTTGTTCCCTAAGGTACCCCAAGCACTTAGGGCAATGCCTGGTAGAGAGTAATCCATCAATAAAAACTTGATGAATCAATCAATCAATATAAATGCTACTGGAAGGAATTTTAAAAATGATAATAGAAAGCTTTTATTATTAACTGCTATTTGCTCCTGACAATATACACTGTCCTTGAATCTTAACTCAAGTTGCTGCTGACAAACTTCTTAATTCCTAATATTGAATCCGAGTCCAATCTGGTAGCTGATTTAGCTATGCCTTTTGTTTTTCCTAGAAAGGGATTTGGTACAATTGTCAGGGTCTTTTAGATACAGCCTGACTGACAAAAAGCAAGCAACACCGTGAATTATACATTTGATGTATACCATGTTCATTGGCCTTGCTGCTCTTTAAAGTTCCTTCTCAGGTGTTTCGTGTACAGGACCCCTGCCTCACCATATACTTCCTGGCCAGTTCTTCCCAAGGCAATTTCCTATATAGAAGGGCTTGTGAAAATCAAGAGAAAATTAAGAATGGTGTGTGAATCAGGCAGAGAGAGCGAGAAGCCACCCTTAAAAATGTCTGTCTTCTGTACTTCATGTAAACAAGAAGCAAATATAGAGAAAATATGGTTCTAGATAACTCTTCTCACTTCTACCAAGAGACTGCTAATAGTCTAAGGCAAATTCATGCTTGCCTTCATCAGCAGATGTGCAGTTCCAAATAACGACACCATGAAAAGAAGAGGTCGAGGAGCTAGTACCAATGAGTACCCAAGTTACTTCAACCTCTTTTTCACAGAGTCTTTAGAAACTTCCCAACTGGAAATAAAAACTAACTTAAATTGCTTGCCTTACATTCTTCCCCCCACCAACCTGCTACGTCGTCAGGGTCCAGGAAAAGAATTTACTATGGCGCTCTATCCCCACCGAACTTATAAGATGCATCACAAGCTGTGTTAAAGCTTTTCCATTTATAGGTCAATCTCACCAGAGCAGACTTCGGGACTAAATGGGGCACTTTGCCAGGAGAACCTGAGACAGCTGCACTAGTGTTATATTTCAACCCTATGCCCAATCAACAAACTGTGTTTCCACCAAGTAAGTGTAAATGGAAATGAAAGAAGCAGAATGGTCAAGTTGGAAAAGTGGACAATCTGATGATTTACTACTTAAACACAGATTAACGTACACATGTCTCAATTCTTGAATCTGCTTTTAAGAAGCTGGGTACCAAAAAGAAGAAGAAGCAGCAGCAGCAGCAGCAGCAGCAGCAGCAGAAAAAGAAGAATACCAACCTTCTCTCCCTCCCTTAAAACTCTGACCTTAATGGTTGCTTTGGCAGCACATATACTAAAAGCTGGAATGATAAAACTCTGACCTTATTTGCCACCTCCCCCAGCAAACATGGATGGTCACTGCATTTCTAAATACTGTAAAAGATCAAGCACAATATTTGCTTCAGTTTGGCCTAGGCCTACACCTGTACCTAGACTTCTACCTCCAGCTTACCTTTTTTGAACTCCTACCTCCAAAATAGGAACTGAGAAGGTACTTCCTGCAGGCTTTTGTCATGGGATAGCACTGGGCACTGTCTCTTAAAGACCACAGACATCCCAGAGCACTTTACTCCTCTCTCTGAACACTGTCAACGGATGGGAATAAAATCGGTCGTTAGGCGTCTATCATAAAATTCTCATTTAGGCATTTCAGTGCCTTCGGAAGAAGACTCACTCAGCTCACCCACAGGGATCCAAGAGGGCCGTGTCCCCAGGAAAAAAGGAAAGCCACACTTCTCTATGCACCTGCAACCTTCTGGCTTCCCAAAACCCTGGTTGGTGAGCAACCCCCTTCCCCCGCGTCCCAGAGCTCAGAATATTCCTCTCCCATGGGAGACCACTAATCCTCTGGGACACAAGGTATGGGAAAAGGGGTACGAAGTACTGACAGGGGCCGCCAGGAATCTAAAGGAACGTGTCCCGGCTTCTCACCAAGAAAGCAGAGAGGATCCCTTGCAGAGCATCCAGCCTCTCCTCTTCCTCCTCCTCCTGCAGGACACCCAGGATGTAGGCGCCGTAAACGGCTCGGTCCACTCCCAGCGCCTCCAACCGTCCGTCCAGCCACGACCCAAAGCCGCTGCCCCCGCCATCATTCTCGCCGGAGGCAGCCGCGGCCACTTCGCTGGGCGCCGCCATCTTGGGGTCAGGGTCCTACCAGCCTCCAGGGCGCCTACCGCAGTGCCTGACGGGCCGCGCCGCGGGCGTACTGCGCATGCCCCTAGAGGTAACACACGCCCCGGCCCGTCTGGCGTAGAGCCAATCGACCAGTAGTGACCGGCTTGGGCATTTTGCACCTTCTAAATACAGCGCCAGTTGGCGACCGCGTGGTTACGTCATCGCTCGGAAACCCTGGCAGGTGAGTATTCTTAACAGACTTTTTTACAGTTGGGGAAGTTCTGAGAGGTTCGGTAACTTGGCTAAAGTCACGCGGCTAGGAAGGGGGCTGGGATTCAAGTTCGATTCCAGCGCTTCGGTGCATCTCACCGAGCTGCCCTTCCGCGCGCCTCGGTAGATACTACGCCGCGCATTCCCACACAGCTTTCAATAGGGAACCTGCTGACTCTGTTCAGAGTGTTGGGAAAATAAGTAAAGTTCTGCACCATAAGATGGCGACGGGACTAAAACAAGCTCTAGTTCCTAGCTTGGAGACTCCTTTTCCTAGGCTCTTCCTGCCCTGTTTGCAGCGCGGGAAAGCCACCACCAACGTGGAAAATGACGCTATAAATTACCCTTCCCACCTGCATTTGGGGCTCAGATCTTTGGAGAAACTGTCTCCTTTGAGCCTGCAGGTGTTAAATAAATCTCCAATCCACCAGGATCTCCGAGTGCCGCTTGGTTTTTCCGCCAGCGTTCCAGCCTGGTTCCGTAACATATTTGGTTGGTTCCCTGACCAGGAAACCCCACTGCGCTGGCCCACTGTTGCCACTGGTTTGGGAGATGGGCGAGGCGGTGACGAGGACGGAGCGAGGAATCGCAGAGGAGAAGGGGAGCCCTGCCTGATTTTCGGCAGTACCCTCAGTCGCCCAGGCTGGCCCTGCTCCGTCTTTCCTGCGGTACTCAGAGAGACCTGGTAGGTGAGGACCTGGACCCGATGTCGGAACCAGTGAGGCTGGGGCCCCAACCCAGTCAGGGCCATCCAAAAGGCTGGAAGGGGGGCCTGATCACTCCCCGGGGACCTCAGTGGTCTCACAGGTAAAGAATTCTGTGGGAGAGAACGTAATAGCCTCTGGTATATGTGTGTGTGAATGTGCAGCTCAGCCAGGCTTGCCCGTCGGTTCGAATTTGTGGCTCCACAGATGGGCACCCTTAAGGTCCCCAAGAGTCTACGGAGTCTGAGTGGTGTCTTGGTGAAAGGCATCAGTCCAGGGCGGCATCGAATTAGACTCCCATCGAAAGTCACAAAGCTGAGCCCACCACGGCCAAGCCTTACCTAAAGTTTCCCTCCAGACCGCAACCAGTGGAGCATCTGTTTGGTCCTCTCATCTGAGGGGATAACCCCTTTTTTGTCTGTCTCTGCGACACCGAACACGAGAAAGGGATTAGTAATGCGGTCAAAACAGTAAGCCCAAGATTCTTGAGGTCCTGCTTAAAAACTTTTTAAAAGGGATTCTTTAAAAGGGATTCTCAGGCGACTATGGGATGAAAATGATACCCAGGAAGCTAAGAACCTTTGGTGAACTAGAATGGCCCACGTTCAATGTAGGATGGCCCCCAGAAGGGACATTAGATGCCCAGGTGCAGCGGGTTTGGCTAATAGTCACTGGGAACCCAGGTCACCCTGACCAATTTCCATATATCGACTCCTGGCTTGAAATTGCCTGAAATCTTCCACCTTGGGTGCGATTCATCCATAACAAGCAGAGTCAGGCAAAGAGTTTTAGCTGCCTCACCTGGAGAACCAAAGAAGCAGCCCACCGCTCCCCCGGTATTTGCGGGGGACCCAGAGGAAGGCCTTGTCTTTCCGCCACCTTATAACTCTCCACCCCCTGCCCCCCACCTTGCCCTGGGGCTTAAAACTCCTCCTCCGTCGATCTCTCCTCCAGCCCGGATCTGCCATCCATCTCTCCTTACCCCCAGACCTGGAGAACCCTCTCTCACCAGGGCCAGCAGCCAGATTGCAACCCAGACCAGACCTGACGCCCTCCAAATGCCAGTAAGGGAGACGAGAGAACCTGAAAGACAGAATGAGGACGGAACAGTCCAGCCCAGCCGTTCCATGGTGTATTATCAGTCCTTCTCTATAACCGACCTTCTTAATTGGAAGCACAGCACTGCATCATACTCTGAAAAGCCACAAGCAGTGGTCGACTTGATGGAGTCCCTCTTCCAGACCCACCGACCGACTTGGGAAAATTGCCAACAGTTACTCCGTACCCTGTTTAATACAGAAGAAAGAAGGAGGAGGATGAGGGAAACGCGACAGTACCTAGAACACCATGCACTGCCAGGCATCAATGACCCTGCTGCCTGGGCTTGAGCTGCCGTGCCTGACGTGGGACTTCACCACAGAAGAAGGACAGGCTCACATCCATTGGTACCAAGAGGATCTCCTTCAGGGAATTTGAGCTGGAGCCAAAAAGCCCATGAACATGACTAAAATAACATCGGTCACACAACAGCCTGGGGAGTCTCCCGGAGACTACCATGAAAGACTGTGTGAGGCATACCGTGTATACACCCTGTTTGATCCCGAGGCACCAGAAAGTCAACAAATGGTAAATACCTCCTTTGTGGCACAGGCTGTCCTAGACATCAGGAGAAAATTCCAAAAGTTAGAGGGCTTTGCCAGAATGAATATCACTCAGTTGATAGAGGTCGCCAATAAAGTTTCATGAACAGGGAAGTCACAGCTGAGAGAGAAGCTGAAAAAAGACTAAAGAAGAGGGCCACCCTTCTCGCAGCAGCACTGAAAGAAACGGAAACCACCAAAAGGGGGAAAGGCCAGAGCCCCCTTAGCAAAGACCAATGTGCCTACTGCAAGGAAAAGGGACACTGGAAGAATGAATGCCCGAATCAGAAGGGGTTCCCAAAACCCAGCCAATATTGAGAGCAACCCCGAGATGGGAACCTCATTGGTCTGGCTGAGCTAGAATCAGACTGAAGGAGACCGGGCTCTTTCTGTCTTGGCCCCCATGAGCCCACGGTCAAAATGAAAGTAGGGGGCCAAACAATAACTTTCATGGTTGACACTGGGGCTGAACATTCAGTTATCACTTCCCCGGTAGCCCCTTTCAGCCAAAAGACAGCAACCATACTTGGGGCTACTGGGATGCGGGCAATACAACAACTTTCTGTCAGGCTCGATAATGTGAACGTGGGGCCACAAGGTCTGGCAGGAGTTCCTCTACTTGCCTGACTTCCTGATTCCCCTCCTGGGCCGAGATCTGCTCTCCACACTTGGGGCCCAAATAACTTTTGAACCCACTGGACACACTAAGCCTCCAATTAAACCTGAGGCAGAGGGAAACCCTGGTCCTGGCAATGACCATGCCAAGGGAAGAGGAGTGGAGACGTCTGTGCCCAGGCCCAACCCTGTAGTCCATCAGAATTCAGGCTTGCATTCCTCTCTGTATGGGCCAAAGATAACCCGCCTGGACTAGCCCGGAATTGGGCCCCCATCGTTGATCTGATCCCTGGAGCCCAACCCCAAAGACAAAGGCAATATCCCCTTCCACTCGAGGCTAGAATGGGCATACAGGAGCACCTGATCAAGCTCAAAGAAACAGGTATTCTAATTGAACACCAATTGGCTTGGAATACCCCACTGTTGCCAGTCAAGAAGCCAGGAGAAGGATACCGGCCAGTACAGGATTTGAGGGCCATTAACAAAGTGACTTTCCTTACACCCAGTGGCCCTGAACCCGTACAGCCTCAGCCAAGTTCCAGGGTCAGCCAGATGGTTTACATGCCTTGACCTAAAGGATGCTTTCTTCTGCCTCCGCCGGGCTCCTCAAAGTCAACCACTGTTTGCCTTTGAATGGACTGAACCTGTTACAGGCCACCACATGCAGCTGACCTGGAAACTTCCCCAAGGCTTCAAGAACTCTCCCACTCTTTTTGGGGACGCACTGACTGCAGACCTCGCCAACTTTCCGAGGGAAACCATAGGATGTGTCCTCCTCCAATATGTAGATGATCTCCTCCTTGCCAACAACACCCAAGAGAACCGTGCAAGAGGCACAAAGGCTCTCCTGCAGCTCCTGTCCAACTCGGGGTACTGGGCCTCTTGGAAAAAGGCACAGATTTGTCAACAGCAGGTCCGATACTTAGGCTTCCTCCTCACAAAAGGAAAAAGAGAACTAGAACAGGAAAGGAAAAAGGTTATCACGTTATCACAGCCCCAAACAAAACGAGGCTTGTGTGAATTCTTAGGAGCTGCAGGGTCCTGTCGCATTCAAATTTCTGAATTCTCAGCCATAGTGAGGCCCCTTTGACCAATTGGGAGAGCCATAGCGGGAGCTCCCCACCTGGACTGGGGAAGCGAGGGCCGCTTTCGCAGAAGTAAAGTCGGCTCTGGGACGAGCTCCAGCCCTGGGTTTACCTGACCTAGGAAGACCTTTTAACCTCTTTGTATGTGAAAAAGACAAAATAGCCCTTGGAGTTCTCACTCAGAACATAGGGCCCTGGCAACGGCCAGTAGCCTACTTGTTGAAAAAGCTTGATTCTGTGGCCACAGGATGGCCACCGTGTCTTAGGGCACTAGCAGCCACAGTCCTGCTCATCAAGGAGGCGGACAAACTCACCCTGGGACAAACATTTAATGTTAAGGTGCTGCACGTGGTCACGTCCCTCATGAACACCAAGGATATCGTTTCCTCTCCAACTCTTGGCTGACACAATATCAAGGGCACCTCTCTGAAAACCCAAGGGTCACTCTCGAAATAGTGAGGACACTGAATCCAGCCACTTTCCTCCCCACGGAAGAAGGGGAACCTGACGATGACTGTTCCGAAGTAATAGATGACGTCTATACTAGCCACCTGGACCTCCGAGACCAGGCTATAACAAGCCCAGATATCACCCTGTTTAGCGACGGGAGCAGCTATTTACAAGAGGGCACGCGAAAAGCAGGATACGCAGTAACCACAACTACTGTAGTTTTAGAAGCCAAGGCATCGCCAAAAGGATGATGGGCACAACAAGCTGAACCGTACGCCCTGACCCGAGCCCTCATCTTTAGCAAAGACAAACGAGTCAACATCTATACTGACTCTCGGTATGCCTTTGCTACTGTGCATGTACACGGGGCCATATGTAAGGAAAGAGGCCTCCTTACTGCTGCAGGAAGAACTATTAAAAACGAGGAAGAAATACTAACCTTCTCAAGGCTGTATGGCTGCCAGACAAGGTAGCTATCCTGCACTGCAAGGGACACCAGAAAGAAAACAACGCCGTAACTCAAGGAAATTGCCTGGCCGACAAAGCACCCAGAGCGGTTGCCTGTGATGACCCAGGCGAAGCTCCCATCTACACTATGACTCTCGTACCCCCAAGGGAGGCCTTTCTGCTCCTTTACACAAGAGGAAAGAAGTTGGGCCTCGACAGAAGGGGGCACACTAAGCAAAAAGGGATGGTGGGTCATGCCAAACGGGCGCATCTTTGTCCTGTCATCTGTGGGAAAACACCTAGTCAAGGAATATCACCAACTCACGCACCTGGGAAAAACTGCACTAGAGGCCCTCCTCAAAAAGAACTACGCAGCCAGCTGCTGGCATTATGCTGAGCTGTCAGTGAATGATGTGTCACATGTGCCAAAAACAATGCCTGGTCTGCCCCATGGCCCCCACCTGGCATACAAAGGATGGGGGCCGCCCCTTTCAAAGACTTGGAGGTGGACTTCACAGATAGACAACCAAATAGAGGATTCAGTTATCTTGTAATAATCTGCACATATTCAGGATGGGTCAAAGCCTTCCTGACCAGGACAGAATGAAGTCGTGAGGTGGCCAAAGCTCTCCTATGGGAAGTTGTGCCTCGGTTTGGTCTGCCCTTAACCATAGGGCAGTGGTGACAACGGACCTGCATTTGTGGCAGACATTATACAAACTTTGATCAGGTCCCTCAACATTACCTGGAAACTGTACACTGCTTACCAACCCCAGTGCTCAGGAAAGGTAGAGCAGATGAATCGCACCCTCAAGGAAACCCTGGCTAAGTTCCACCAGGAAACTAATCTCCCATGGCCATATTTACTGCCACTGGCCCTCTTGCGTGCCCGATGCATGTCTGGGGCACTTGAATTCTCCCCCCTTCAAATTACTATATGGGCGGCCTCCCCCACGTTTAGGAAAACTCCCAGGAGACCAACACCAGATTGGAGATAAGGAAATAAGGGAACAGCTTCAGGCCTTGGGGGCAGTCCTAAATAAGTTACAAAGATACACCATAGAGAGGGCTCCAATTTCTTTAGGGACCCCCGTTCATCCCTTTCTGCCAGGGGACTCTATGGGTCAAAGATTGGAAGAGGGAACCTCTTAAACCACTGTGGACTGGGCCCCATACCGTTATTCTAACTCCTACAGCCCTTAAAGTTTCAGGTATCACCCCATGGGTCCATCATTCCAGAGTTAAGAAGGCCAACTCAGAGGAACCCTCAACCTGGTACAGTGATCCAGATCCAATCAACCTGCTTAAACTGACCCTCAAAAAAAACACTGTCCCCTGAGTCTCCAGCCCTGCTCCAGCCACACCCCGGAAGCTGGCTGGCCTGCGCATGGCAGAAGCTTGAGGAATCAACGTGTGGACCGAGCCTAGGGGTTTGGATGCAACTCTCCCAGCCCTTACCCCTTACTGGTATCATAGCCCTGATCTTGCTTCTTGCTGTTGGGCTAATAGAGACTGCATCAGCAAACTGGACAAAAGATGAATGTTGGGTCTCACATACCTCCTCTGAATGGGAGGACTATTAAGTATTGCCTGTATATTATGTTAACCTCTCTCACCCTCACGACTGCCACATACCCACCTTGCCCCCAGGATTGTTATAAGACAATAAGGACAGTAGCCCATGATATCAGGAATGCAAGGGCATTCAGCTCCCTCACCTCCCTCCACAAAGATTGTTATAAGGGAAAGACACCCACCCTCTGCCAGTCGCCAGATGCCCAAGCACGTAAGTTTTGGACCGTAGAAATAACCCAAAATAGCAGAAGCCCATGTAACAAACAGAGTCTCCAGAAAGGAAAGCGAGTCTGCTATACATATCTTCCCCAACTAGGGACATCGGACGGGGGAGGAGTGCAAGATAGGGCCCTTCAAAAGGTCCTAAAGAATACCTGGACCAGGCTAATACAAGCTGTAAAGGCAACCACTCCCCAGCATCCTACCAGGGTTTAAACCTTTAAGCCCTTAATTAAGTGCTTACCAATTCCCAGCTCCCAACGCTGGGCCAACACTATAAGTCCTTCACAAAGTGAATAACCACACCCAAACCTGCTGGATGTGCTTGCCTCTCAGGAGGCCTCTCAGGACTTACTTAGCCACTCCTATCGCCTTGGCCTGGGAAGCTCCTGACAATCTCACAACCAACACCACTTGTCTTGATTGGACCCTTGGCCACTGGGGTCCTTCTCACGAATGCTGATAATCTAACTTGTACGGTCCCTGAAGGTATGAACGGCACTTCCCTATGTGGGAGAAATACAACCTTAAAAAAGAATACAACCCTATGCTCAACCCCTGGGGTATTCTATCTGTGCTGCAATTTGGCCTACTGATGCTTGAAGGCCAACTGGACTCAGATGTGCTATTCTGTCTTCCTAGTTCCAGAGATAACTGTATACACTGAAGATCAGTTCCTAACAGCCTTTAGCCCCAAGTCCTGGGCTAAACGGGCAGTCCTCCTACCCGTCCTGATAGAAGCAGGAATTGCAAGGGAATAGGACCTGGAATAGGAGGCATAGGTTCATCCGTAAGGCTATACCACAAACTATCGAGAACTAAATGAAGACATGGAACGGGTAGCAGACTCCCTGGTAACCTTACAAAGCCAAATAAACTCCCTGGCAGCAGTGTCCCTCCAAAATAGGTGAGCCCTCGACCTCATTTCAGAAAAAGGAGGGACTTGTATCTTTCTGGGGGAGGAATGTTGCTATTTTATAAACCAGTCAGGAATAGTCACAACTAAGATTAAGGAACTCAAGGAAAGAATTCAACGTAGACAACAGGAAAATATCAGTCAGTGGAGAGGATGGGATCTCACAGACTGGGCATCCTGGCTCCCTGCCGTGGCAGGGCCCCTACTTTCCATAATTTTACTTGTGACCATCAGCTCCTGTATACTAAGTACCTTGGTAATTTTATTGAAAACACTGTTGCCAAACTGCAGCACGTATCTTAGCCCTCCAGGGTACCAACCCCTAGAGCTAAAAGGTGATGCTCAATGAAAGATTTTTAAAAAGGAATCAAAGGTGGGGGGAGGGGGGCGCCTGGGTGGCTCCGTTGGTTAAGCATCCGACTTTGGCTTAGGTCATGATCTCGCGGTTTGTGAGTTCGAGCCCCGCGCCGGGCTCTATGCTAACAGCTCCGAGCCTGGAGCCTGCTTTGGATTCTGTGTCTCCTCCTCTCTGCCCCTCCCCTGCTCATGCTCTGTCTGACTGTCTCTTAATAAATAAACATTTAAAAAAAAATTTTTTTTAAGGCATCAAAGGGGGGAATGTTGGGAAAATAAGTAAAGTTCTGCACCATAAGATGGCCGACAGGACTAAAACAAGCTCTAGTTCCTAGCTTAGAAACTTCTGGGTACTTCTGCCCTGTTTGCCACGCATGCGAAAGCCGCCACCAGTGCAGAAGATGACGCTATAAATTACCCTTCCCATCTGCATTCAGGGCTCAGACCTTTGGAGAAACGCTCTCTCTCGGTCCGCCGGTGTTAAATAAATCTCCAGTCCGCCAAGATCTCCAAGTGCTGCTTGGTTTTCCCGCCAGCATTCCACCTGGTTCTGTAACAACAATACCTGTCGTCACTATCGACTAGCACCACCTTTGCCTTTCCAAGCGCCTCTAGTATCAAAACTCAAACTCCAGGAAACCTTCCGTGGTTCTCTGCAGTCTGTGTTAAGACCACTCCAGTGTGCTGCAGTTGCTTCTCTGTACTTAGCATGCTGCACTTAACGTAGTACTGGATGCAGTAGGTGCTCAATAAATGACCGGGCAACCTCAAGTCATTTTTTACTCGTTCATTCAACACTTAAATGCATATCTTTGAAGAGACTTCTCTACTCTTTTCCAGGCACTGTGCTAAGAGCTAAGTATCTGTGAAGAGGTGGTTTTAATGTCCCTGTATTAAAGGTAAGGAAACTGAGGCAGAGAGGCCCACAACTACGGGAAGCCTAACTAGAGGCAAGGGCTCATACATAACAACCAGAGCTTCAGCTGACTCTGCAAAACACCTGGCTCTGGGCTGAAAGGAATTACCCAAGAACCTGGGTTGGCTTTTCCTAAACTGCAGAGAGGCTGGTAGGTCACTGGCCTGACTCCTGCATTCACTAAATATTTATTATCTACAGCATGCATTGCTGCTAGCACCGAAAATGCAAAGATAAACGTCACAAAATCTCTGCTCTCAAAGGATCTTCAGTCTGGTGGGAACAGGCATGTTTAATGACAATATAGCAAGATAAACGTTTTTTTTTTTATTTTTATTTAAAAAAAAATTTTTTTTTCAACGTTTTTATTTATTTTTGGGACAGAGAGAGACAGAGCATGAACGGGGGAGGGGCAGAGAGAGAGGGAGACACAGAATCAGAAACAGGCTCCAGGCTCTGAGCCATCAGCCCAGAGCCTGACGCGGGGCTCGAACTCACGGACCGCGAGATCGTGACCTGAGCTGAAGTCGGACGCTTAACCGACTGCGCCACCCAGGCGCCCCAAGATAAACGTTTTAACGGAGACTTGTCCAATGGAGGTTGTAGTAAGGTGCACAGAAGATTAAGTCCTGTTGCAGTGGGGTTAGAGCTGTGGAGATGGGGGCTGCCTAGTGGAGATGGTACTTGTACTTTATTTAGAGAATGAATCAAAGTTCTTTTTTATAATTTTTTAATTTTTATTTTTTATAGATTTTTTTTAACATTTTCCTTATTTTTGAGAGACAGAGGGAGACAGCACGCGAGCAGGGGAGGGGCAGGTAGAGAGGGAGACACAGAATCCGAAGCAGGCTCCAGGCTCTGAGCTGTCAGCACAGAGCCCCACGCGGGGCTCAAACCCATGGATCATGAGATCATGACCTGAGCCGAAGTCGGATGCTTAACCGCCTGAGCCATCCAGATATCCCATGGATAAAAGTTCTTTAGGCAAAAAGACTAGAAGAGAAAGAGAGCAGACCCCGATGAAGGGAACTGTGTGCAAAAGTTTGTTCGGGACCTCCAGAGATTTATGTATAGCTTGAGCAACACAGTTCAGATAGAAGATTCTCAGGAAGTGACAGCACAAAGAAAGATGAGCTTCTATACTTTGCAAAGGATCTCTTGAGAGAGTTCCCATATTATTGAGATAATGTAAATGGATGGGCATGGAACACTGTAAAGCTAGGAAATACAAGATAGTGTGAATATTATCTCCATGACTGCTGTGTGCTTAGAATGTGACGGTAATGCAGTCAAAAGCCAAAGTCATCCCCCAAAGACTTGCCCCTGTTTCAGTCCTCAAATACACCTTTTTTTTTTAAAGATTTTATTTTTGGGGGCACCTGGGTGGCGCAGTCAGTTAAGCGTCCGACTTCAGCCAGGTCACGATCTCGCGGTCCGTGAGTTCGAGCCCTGCGTCAGGCTCTGGGCTGATGGCTCGGAGCCTGGAGCCTGTTTCCGATTCTGTGTCTCCCTCTCTCTCTGCCCCTCCCCCGTTCATGCTCTGTCTCTCTCTGTCCCAAAAATAAATAAACGTTGAAAAAAAAAATTAAAAAAAAAAAATTTTATTTTTAAGTACTCTCTATACCCAACATGGGGCTCAAACTTACAACCCCGAGATCAAGCGTCGCATGCTCCACCAATCAAGCCAGTCACGTGTCCCCTCATACACCTTCTAACCCAGTGGCTAACTTGCAGGTAGTGCTTGTCAGTTGGCCAACTTGGGAGCCATCATGACTCAAGGATCATAGCGTGAGGTCAGTACAGAGCCCCCAACCAGAAAAGTACCATGAGGTTTTGTTAGCTTTTTTTTTTTTTTTACTTTTTATTTTGAAATACTTACAGACATCATGAGAAGTTGCAAAAAAAGTACAAAGAGACCTGTGCCCCTTCTTCCGCTTTCCCCCAGTGGTACTATATAATTATAGTACAGTATCGAAATCAGGAAACTGATATCGGTGCTACGCACAAAAGTTTTTGAAGGCATCACGAGCTTATCACAAAACTGAGTGAAGGCTGCTCAGACCCTCCATTATAAAAAAAATCCTGGGGTGCCTGGGTGTCTCAGTCGGTTGAGCATCCGACTTTCGGCTCAGGTCTCAGCCGAGGTCTGAGATCTTTTCGGCTCAGATCTCACAGTCCGTGAGTTCCAGCCCCATGTCGGTCCCTGTGCTGACAGCTCAGAGCCTGAAGCCTGCTTCAGATTCCGTGTCTCCCTCTCTGCCCCTCCCCCACTAACGCCTTTGTCCCTCTCTCTCTCTCTCTTAAAAGTAAATAAACATTAAAATAAAAATTTTTAAAAATCCTTATTGGCCATGTTATTACAAAAGTTCTTGCTCATAGTTAAAAAAAAATTACAAATGGACAAACGACAATTTATAGGAAACATCAGTACAATGTTTTTCACTATAAAAAGATGCTGATGCATAATTTTTAAAATATGCAAGTTAAATTTGGCGATGAGTTACCATGTTTGCCTCTCAGATCAAAAAGTCTTGGGGCCGGGCGCCTGGGTGGCTCAGTCCTCTGTGAAGTGTCTGACTCTTGATTTCTACTCAGGTTATGATCCCAAGGTGGTGGGACCATCCCACCTTGTTCTCTGTGAGTGTGGAGCCTGCTTGAGATTCTCTCTCCCTCCACCCTTCCCCCTCTGGCCCTCGCTCTCAAAAAAAAAAAAAAAAAAAAAAAAAAAACTTTACAGAAAGTCTGATAATATGCTGTGTTGATCTGTGATTGCGTAGCAGGCACTGGAAAACGTTGAAGCTGGAAGTAAATCAGTACAATCTTGTTGGAGGGCAATTTGAAAAGATCCAGCATTCTCCTTCTGGGAACTTATTATAATATGTACATGTGTGCACAATGACATATTTTCAGGGATATTCATTACGGTGATACTTATTGCAGTGAAAGGACAGAAATAGTCTCCATTCTGTTACTGGGAGACTGGCTCAAGCTACAGAAAGGAGTACTGGACAGCTGTAAAAATGGAGGAAGCTCTTTATGTCCTGACAGGTAACAAAACTCAAGATAGATTGTTAAAGACAAAAGTGAGGCTCAGAACAGTATGGGATGTTTGCTTCCATTTGTGTTTGAAAGAAGGTGGGGTACAGAGAATACATACACATATGTATCCGTGCATGTGCATAAAATAGCTCTGGAAATATACACAAGGGGTGGGAGGGTGGTTGTCACTGAGGAAGAGAACACTGGGAGACTAGTTTCAAAACATCTTGTTTTAAAATTATGAGCTATTTGTTATATTTATTTACCTTGCATTTGTTTTTAAAGAAATAGGGGTGCCTGGGTGTCTCAGTCGGTTGAGTGTCCCACTCTTGATATTGCCTCGGGTCATGGTCTCACTGTTGTGGGATCCAGCCCTGCATCAGGTTCCACACTGTGGGCTCCAGACTGAGCTTGGAACCTGTTTGGGATTCTGTCCCTCTTTCTCTTGGGATTCTCTCTCTCTCTCTCTCTCTCTCTCTCTCTCTCTCTCTCTCCCTCCCTCCCCAACTGAGCATGCCAGTGCCCTCTCTCTCTCAAAATAAACAAACATTTAAAAAAGAAAAAAAAAAGAAATCCTACTTGAATACTTCCTCCAATCTCATTTTCTTCCTTTCCTCCCCAGAGGTAACCACTATTCCTGAATTTGGTGTTTATCTTCCTCTTGAATGTTTTGAAACATAGTATATCTTACACAGTATGATATACTGTGTATGTATGTATGTGTATGTATGTATCCATAAACAGAATGTCACATTGTTTTGCATGTTGGACTTTTCATTCTACAGTGTGCTTTTTTTCACATAAAACTGTTTAAAATATTTACGCATGTTGGGCACCTGGCTGGCTCAGTCGGTGGAACATGTGACTCTTGGTCTCAGGGTGTAGAGATTACTTAAAACTAAAATCTTTAAAATATTTACCCATGTTGATACATACAGCTCATATCCATTCATTTAAGCCACTGTATAGTATTCCGCTGCTTGAATATATCTAGTTGATCCATTCCTTTGTTGACAGGCATTTAGATTATTTCCCAGTTTTCCAAATAGTGCTCCAATTCACATCTTATAAATGTCTCTTTGTATGTTTGTGGGAAAGTTTCAGTAGGCCAGTAAGCATCAAACATTTTTGCCACATACTCTTAGAAGTAAAAATAATTCGCCATGCATTTCTAATGTATGAATGTGTATTTATTTATGAATTATATATGTGAACCACTATAACAAATTAGTGTGTCCATGATAAGACATAAAACATATAAAAGGGGGGATTGAAAAACGAAGGAAGGAGCTCCTGACTGGCTCAGTCCATAGAGCATGCCACTCTTGATCTCAGAGTCATGAGTTTGAGCCCCACATTGGGAATACAGATTACTTAAAAAAAAAAAAAAAAAGAACTAAATAACATATTACAAATATCTTACATATTGCAAAAATCTGTAGTCAAAATAAGGTTGCATATGCTTCATTACTTTGCCCACTTCTTTTTTTCTTTTCTTTTCTTTTCTTTTTTTTTTTTATGTTTATTTATTTTTGAGAGAGAGAGAGAGAGAGAGAGACAGAGTGCGAGCAGGGCAGGGGCAGAGAGAGAGGGAGACACGGAATCGGAAGCAGGCTCCAGGCTTGAGCTGTCAGCACAGAGCCTGACGTGGGGCTCGAACCCATGAACCGTGAGATCATGACCTGAGCTGAAGTCGGACGCCCAGGTGCCCCACCACCTTAACCGTTTTTGACTGTGCAGTTCAGTAGTGCTAAGGATTCATTACTGGCAAGAATTTCTCTTGAACTTCAGTGATTTTTTTCACTTGTTGGCCAGCTGCCTCCCTCTCAATGCTGGTTGGATTTTCATTGAACCTGAGTGTTTGTACTTGGAGCATTCACTTGTGAGTAATCTAAATCTTGCTCCTTTGAACCAATTTTGTTAAATCCTGTGTCCACTTTGGAGGGTTAGGAAAATCAAATCCAGATAGCATAATCTGGATTATGTTTTAATGTTTAATCCATCTATCTGGTCATATGTAAACTACATAGAATATGAACACACAAACACACCACAGAGCTGAAAGAAAACACACAATACCCCTCCAGATATGAAGCTTCCACTTCCCCTACCCCAGGTAACTCACCTGACTTACTACATAACCAAGGTGTGTGACAAGAGAGGCCCCGGGGAGGGCACCAGTGTCAATCGATTTACGGTAGGTTAGCAAAGCTTACTTATGTTTATTCTTTTAGCTAAAAAATAAATTTAGGGGCACCTGGGTGGCTCATTCGGTTAAGCGTCTGACTTCGGCTCAGGTCATGATCTCACTGTTTGTGGGGTCGAGCCCCGCATCGGGCTCTGTGCTGAACGCTCGGAGCCTGGAGCCTGCTTTGGATTCTGTATCTCTGTCTCTGCTTCTCCCCACTCATGCGCGCTCTCTCTATCTCTCTCTCTCTTAAAAACAAACATTACAAAAACTTTTTAAATAAATTTAATTCTAATGTTTCCTTCCAGCAGCTCTGTGATTATCTTGTGCTGGGGGGGTACACACCTCTCTCTGGAGACTAGGATATACCTAGAAACAATTGCTGGGTTGAACGGCACATACCATATTTGATGTCTTGAAATTGCTCTCCTAAGGTTTTGTTCCAGGTTATATTCCCACCCTTTTCCTTACTTTTTAAAAAAAAGAATTTAGTATAGTGTTTCACACAGTAGGTTTTTAAAAAAAATTTTTTTAATGTGTATTTATTTATTTTTGAGAGGGACCGAGAAAGTGCAAGGGATGGGGCAGAAAGAGAGACAGAATCCCAAGCAGACTCTGAGCTGTCAGCACAGAGCCCGACGCGGGGCTTGAACTCCCAAACCACAAGATCACCACATGAGCCAAAATCAAGAGCCAGATGCTTAACCAACTGAGTGCCCCTGCCCCCCTCCTCCTCACATTTTTGTTAAAACTTGGTTTTGTCATAATTTTTCCAGTCAAAAGGGTGTGAAATGGCATCTGTTTAATTTGCATTTTCCTAATTACTAGTGAGTTTGAGCATTTTTTATATGTTTATTATGCATTAAATTTTCCTCATTTTTGAATTGCTTATTTATATCTCTTGTAGACTTTTCTGTGGGATTGTCTTTTCCATACTGATTTGTAAGAGTCTATTTTTCTTTTTTTTTTTCTATTTCATCATTTTCTATTCTTTATTCTTTCTGACCACTGCAAATTTTGAGTGTACTCGTTCTTCATGTTCTGACTTCTCAAGGTGAACAGTTAGCTGATTCATTTTCATTCTGTCTTATTTTCTAACAGCATATCCATTTACGGTCATACATTTCCCTCTAGTTACTTTAGCTGAATTTTACAACTTCTTAAACAGCTTTTGATATGTAGTGTTTTTGTTTTTGTTTGTTCCTTTGGTTTTTGTTTTGTTTTTAGGTAAGCTCTACACCCAACATGGGGCTGAGATCAGGAGTCTCACACTCTACTGACTGAAACAAGTTTTCCTGATACATAGTTTTTAACTGTTGGCAGTTCTCAATATATTGCATTTCCTCATTGTTTTACTCTCCTATCATGAATTATTTGGAAGTATGGTTTTAATTTCCAGGGGTATGCATTTGGTTTTACTCCCTTAAAATTTTTTTCTTTATTGATTTTTTTTTACTGTTTATTTTTGAGAGAGAGAGAGAGAGAGAGAGAGAGAGAGCGCGCATGAGTGGGGGAGGGGTAGAGAGAAAAGGGGACAGAGGATCTGAAGGGGGCTCTGTGCAGGCAGCCAGTGTGGGGCGCAAACTCAGGAACCATGAGACCATGACCTGAGCTGAAGTTGACTGCTTACCTGTCTCAGCCACCCAGGTGCCCCTTTTTATTGATTTCTAACTTAATTATAATATGGTCATAGGAGATGTTCTATATGATGTTGATTTTTTTGGTATTCGTTGATACATTAGTGGCATAATGTAAGTCTATTCTTATACTCCTCCGTGTGTACTTGAAAATCATATTTATTTTCTAATATTTGTATATTAAAGTTTGTCATATCATTTAATCTTTTATATGTTACAAATTTTATTTTATTTTTGTTTCATCTGTCTTTTCGGGGTAAAAATCTGTTAAAATGTCCTACGATATATGTAGATTTCAGTCTTCCCTTGTATTTCTGCTTTAAGTATTTTGAGGCTCTGTTTGTTAGATTCATGTGAATGCTAGGTTTTACCTAGTTCCTAGTGAATTGTTTATCATCAAGCAATGATACCTGTATCCCTAATAATTCTTTTATCTCTTAAAATCTGTTTTGTGTGCCTAGGTGGTTCAGTCAGTTAAGCGTCCAGCTTCGGCTCAGGTCATGATCTTGGAATTTGTCGATTGGAGCCCCACATGGGGCTCTGTGCTAACGGCTCAGAGCCTGGAACCTGCTTTAGATTCTGTGTCTCCTTGTCTCTCTAACCCTACCCCGTACCCCCCCCTCTCTCTCTGTCTCTCACAAAAATAAACATTAAATGTGTGTGTGTGTGTGTGTGTGTGTGTGTGTGTGTGTGTGTGTGTGTTTTAACAGATTTTAATATTGCTGTGTCAGTTTTCTTTCTTCATATTGCCGGACATTGAGAGGCAGCACAGAGCCGTGTTAAGAGCATGGCCTCTGGGGTGCCTGGGTGGCTCAGTCGGTTAAGCGTCCGACTTCAGCTCAGGTCATGATCTCGCCCTCCAGGAGTTCAAGCCCAGAGTCGGGCTCTGGGCTGATGGCTCAGAGCCTGGAGCCTGCTTCCGATTCTGTGTCTCCCTCACTCTCTGACCCTCCCCTGTTCATGCTCTGTCTCTCTCTGTCTCAAAAATAAATAAACGTTAAAAAAAATTAAAAAAAAAAAAAAAAAAAGAGCATGGCCTCTCTAGTCAAACTGCCTGGGTTCAAATCCCAGCCCTAACACTTTCTGGCTGTGTGACCTCAAGCAAGTTATAACCTCAGTGTTCCCATGTACAAAACAGGCATTGTTAACTACTCACCTCACCAGGTTTTTAGGAGGATTAAAGTAATTACTATTTTTAAGGCACTTTGGGGGCCCCTGGGTTGAGGGTCAGACTCTTGGCTTCCGCTTAGTTCACGATCTCACAGTTCACAGGAGTGGCCCCATCACACAGTCAGGCTCTGCGCAGACAGTATGGGCCTGCTTGAGATTCTGTCTTTCCCCTTCTCTCTCTGCCTCTCCCCTGCCCGTGCTTGTGCACACACTCTCTCTCTCTCAAAATAAATAAATTAATTTTAAAGCACTTGAATATCATGGTATAAGAGCTACCTATGTATTTATAAAATAGAGTAATTAAATATATCTGCGTTCCTTTTCTGTGTCATCATTTTATAGGCATTCCTCTGATAAACACCATATATAACTGGTAGATACTGCAGTGCTGCAGTAGATATTACGTAAGTCCTAGCACATATGTGTGAGTATGTGTGTCTGTAGAGTAACTCCTAAAAATGAGATTGCCAGGTGGAAAGACGTACATCTGTAATTGTGCTAGGGAGGGCCAAATTGCCTTACATAGGAGGCTGGTACAGCCCCAATGCAAGGAAGTTTGGCACCATCTAGCAAAATTGATCTTTGCCAGTCTGTTAAATGAAAAATGGCATTTCAGTGTAGATTTCATTTGCATTTCCCTTATTTTAAGTGAGATTGAGCATATTGGAATGCTCTTTGTATTTATTTTCCTATGAATGTTCCCTTCCCCATTTTCAATTGGGTGGTTGTTCTTTTCTAGATCTATTTATGCAAGTGTTTTAGATATTGGGAGGTCCTTGTTCTATGATGAGCTGAATGGTTTTTTTTTTTTTTTCACTTTAAGCACTTTCCTTCAGGAATCAAGAAAAATGCTGAGAAAGAAGATTTTGAAGTACTATCTCAAAATATTTTCTGCCAGATAGTAAAAGGTACCTTTTTCTGGTCACTGACTTTGCACTAAATGCATGTTTAATATTCAAAACCTCACTCTGGGGGTGGCTGGGTGGCTCAGTGGGACTCTTGATTTGGGCTCAGGTCATGATCCCACAATTTGGGAGATCGAGCCCCATGTCAGGCTCTGTGCTGACAGCATGGAGCCTGCTTGGGATTTTCCATCCCCCTCTCTCTGTCCCTCCTCTGCTCACGTGTGTACACTTTCTCTCTCTCTCTCTGTCTCAAAATAATAAACTTAAAAAAAATTAAAACCCCATTTTCCGTTAGATGTTATCTTCCTTTTAGAAATGAAAAAGCTAAAGATCAGAGAGATTCAGTCATTCAGTTCGTGCAATAAATATTTAGTAAGCACCCACCAGGTTCTTCATTTTGGGCAAAGAGCAGTGAGGGAAACAGGAAAGGTCCTTCACTTTGTTGTCTTGCATTCTGGCTGGGGAAATATAGACAACAAACCGGTAAACAGATAAGATACTTTCTGAGAGTGTTGAGTGCTGTGAACAAAATAAGCCAAAGTGGCACACCCGGCAAGGAATGGGGGAGCTGCTGTGAGGTTGGATGGTCTCCGCAGTCCCATATGAAAAAGTGAGATTCAATCTGATGCCTAGAAGGAAAAAGAAGAAATGGGAAATGGAGCTGTTAGTGCAAAGGCCCTAAGGCAGCAACAAGTTTGGCTCATTCAAGACACTGGGAAGTTTGGGAGGGCCTGGGTGGCTCAGTGGGTTAAGCAGCTGACCTTGGCTCAGGTCACGATCTCCCGATTCACAGGTTCGAGCCCTGTGTCAGGCTCTGTGCTGACAGCTCGGAGCCTGGAGCCTGCTGGGAATTCTGTGTCTCCCTCTCTCTCTGCCCCTCCCCTGCTCACGCTTAGTCTCTCTCTGTCTCTCACAAAAATAAACATTAAGAAGAAATTTTTTTAAAAGACACAGGTAAGTTTGGTCAGGGGAGCAAAGAGGGAAAGCCGCTGGGTGGGTTGGAAAGGGAGGATAGTTTGACTGGCTTTATTTGTCAGTCAGGATAAGCTAGGTTCGCAGTTCTGAAATTGGTTTGCTTTGGTTTCAGCCCCCTATTTTCTTTTTTAAAAATTGAGGATTCCAAACAGCTTTTTTTATGCATTTATCAGTTATCTGTTGCTGTGTCACCCCAAAATATGACTTAAAACAACGCCAGGCACTGATTGTCTCTGGGTTGTCTGTGGGCCTGGAACCTGGGAGCAACTTGGTTGGGCTTTTCTGACTTGGGATCTCTTGTGGGGTTGCAGTCATCCGAAGCTTAGCTAAGGCTGAAGAAGCCACCTCCTTGCGAGATGGCTCCATCACAGTAGGGGGTGCTGCTGTTCGCAGGAAGCCTCCATTCCTCTGTCTCCACAAGAGCCTCTCCACAGCATACTTGAGTGTTCTCAAGCCATGATTGCTGGCTTCCCTCACAGCAGGTGATCTAAGAAACAGCAATGTGGATGTTGAAATACTTTTTATGACCCCGTCTCAGAAGTTGCACATCATTATTTCCTCTAATGGTAACTCACCCTGTTTGATGTGGTCACGACTACCAGGAATTGAATATCCTTACAGGCCGTCTGGGGAGACTGGCCGCCACAGTCTTGTAGAGGCCGGTTTTAGGCAACAGGCTTGAACGATGGAAACCTGAGTAAGGTAGAAGAGCCCAGGGTGACCCCAGCTCTCTGGCTGAATACAGAGAGGCCCAGCAGGCTACCCACCTCAAAATATCCATAGGCCCTAACTAACCAATGGGCTATTTACAAGCAGGCACAGTTACCAAAAAAGGGAAAATTCCACAGGTCTTCATACCTCTTCACCTTCTCTCTTTAAAAACCGCCTCCAGCCACTGCCTCGTTACCAACAGCCTCTCCTCTGCTGTCTTGCCCACCGCTCCCTTGTAGTGTATTTAATAAATTTTCTCCTTTGTTCTGCCTAGGGTGAATCCTTCCACTGCCTGTGCCCCCGGCCCTCACCCTATCAGAATGCCCCACATTTGGGGGCCCCTATCCAACTGAGAGAGACACCACAAATGGGGGTATTTTTCAATTTAAATTTATAAATTGGGGTGATTCAGTCAGCCAAGTGTCCCACTTCAGCTCAGTTCATGATCTCGTAGTTTGTCAGTTGCGAGCCCCGTGTCCTATCAGGCTCTCCACTATCGGCTCAGAGCCTGCTTTGGATCCCTGTCTCCCTCACTCTTTGCCCTTCCCAGCCTGTGCTCTCTCACTGTCTCTCTGTCTCTGTCTCTCTCTCTTTCAAAAATAAATAAACATTAAGATTTTTAATTTATACATAGAAAGATTTTATATATTTGAATATATATTTAGAAAATAAAATCTGTGATATTTACCACATTAGAAATTAAAGTTTAAAAATATTGTTGATTGGGGCACCTGGGTGGCTCAGTGGGTTCAACTTCAGCTCAGGTCATGATCTCACAGTTCCCCAGTTCAAGCTCCGCGTTGGGCTCTGTGCTAACAGCTCAGGGCCTGGATTCTGTTTCAGATTGTGTGGATCTGACCTTATCTCTGACCCTCCCCCACTCACGCTCTAGTTCTCTCTCAAAAAAAAATTTAAAAAATTAAAATTAAAAAAATAAAAATACTGTTCATTTAGGGGCATCTGGGTGGCTCAGTCAGTTAAGTGTCCAACTCTAGATTTCAGCTCAGGTCATGATCTCATGGTTTGGGAGTTCGAGCTCTGCGTTGGGCTTATGCTGGCAGTGTGGGGCCTGCCTGGAATTCATTCTCTCTCTCTCTCTCTCTCTCTCTCTCTCTCTCTGCCTCCCTCCCTCCCTGGCTCCTCCTCTCCACTGCTCACGTTCTGTCTCTTTCTCTCAGTAAGGAAAAACTTTAAAAATATATTGTTCATTTAAGAATAAGTCCATTATGTGTTAACTTAAATAATGCACTTTTAATGAAAAAATATTTTCCAAAACAAAAATAATTAGAAGAATGGCATTGCTTCTAATATTTTAAACAGAAGAGTATTAGATTCTTACTTTTGCTTCTGCATACTCCACTAAACATTCATGAGAGAATGAGAATGAAAAATGGAAAATAATGTTTCTGTGTTATTACCAAAATAGTTTTGACTTCATGGATCCTTCTGAAAGGACTGTGCTACACTTTGGGAACCTTGGATTTGATTATGATATAGTAACAAATGATATCAAAATCTCAGTAGCTTAAAATAATAAAGGTTTATTTCTTGCTTATGCTACAAATCTATTTGGGGTTGCCCCTGGTTCTGTTACCTGTCATCTTTACTCAGGAACTCAAGCCGACAGGTCAGCTTCAAGCTAGGACATTGCTTGTCATTGTGATGGGATAAAAGAACTTGGTAAATGATCCTGTCTCTTAAAACTTGTGCTTGAAAGTGATGTCATTTTTTTTTCTTTTTTTCATCAGCCAAAGCGAGTCACATGGCCAAGCTTTAGTTCATCAGAGCTGTTATGTATAGTCTAGTGTAGGGAGGGGCCCCACTGGAAGGGAAAAAAGTGTGTGTGTGTATACACACACACACACACACACACACACACACGTATATATAAATAATATAGTGCTTAGAGAATGGATTATTTGGGGTGGATGTAGGAAGCTACTCGAGTAAAAATAGTGTTGGGGTGCCTGGCTGGCTTAGTCAGTAGAGCATGCAACTCTTGATCCAGAATCATGAGTTTGAGCTCCACATTGGGGATAGAGTTTACTTTAAAAAAAAAAGAAAAAGTAGAAGTGGTGTTAAAAATTGACACAGTGCTTCGGGCAAGAAGGTATGGTGGCTTGAACTAAGATGGTAGAGGTGGTCTGATGCAAGATGTACTTCGGAGTTGGTAGAATTTGTTTCTAGAGTGGGAGTGGGGATAAGCTGAAGTAGGATAACCTCTAGGTTTTTGTCTTGAACAACTGAGCGGATTATGTGACATTTACTGAGATGGAGAAGAATACCTGGGGTTTTTTGAAGGGTGGGACAGTGAAAGAAATGTTCTGTTTTGAATGTGTTGAGCCGGAGGTGTCCATTAGACATACAAGCAGAAACGTCCAGTATCCACTTGAATATAGAAGTCTGGAGATCAAGGGAGAGATCCGAACCAGATGTAGAAGTTCTGCAGGCATTAGCACAGAACTGATTGTAAAGCCATGGAGTTGAATGAGGCCTCCTGGGAAGAAAGTGCTAATATGGAAGAGAATAGGACTAAGGGCTAAAGCCTTGGCATGCTGCAACATTATAGGTGGAACAATGGCTTCAGATTCAGCAAAGGAGATTGTGGAGCCATTAAGGGAAGGTGCAGGCTCGTAGAAATAGGAGCAAAATGAAGAAACTGGCTCAGGAAGGAGGGAATAGTCTCCTTTAATGTTCTAGAAGTTGGATCAGTTGAGTACAGCAAAGTGACCATAGGATTTGGGAACGTGGAAGTTACAGTTGACCTAGACAAGTACGGTTTTAGTGGAGAGGTGAGGGTCACACTAATTACATGAGTCGAACAAATGAGGAGACACCTCTTTTGAGAATTTTTTTTGTTGGGTGGGTAAGTGGAGAAAAGGGAGGGAAACAAAGATGTGAAGATGAAATGATGTGTATGTGAAATTTTTTTGTAAATGCTCCGTGATAGGCCTATTTTATTATTATCGAACTCCTAGGAATTTCAAACCAGCTCAGTGTGAAGAATCATGAAAACTAGGCTACCACTAGCCCTCAACTTCCTGTCTGTTAAGGCGCAGAGTATCTCCACCCAATGAAAAGCCAAGAAATGAAGGGAAGGGACGGATGGAGAACGCCGGCCGGAATAGGAAGGGAGAAGGGAGGTTTTGCTGAGGTTAACATTGACCTCGCAGGGCCACCGTAGGGCAGACCCTCGCAGCTATTACGCTGTATTAGGGGCGGGGCCGACAGGAAATTTAAACCCGAGCCGCGGCCCAGGGCGCCTGGAGACTGGTCGTGTACTTGCGGAGAGGCCACGGCCACTCGGTCGTTTGAAAAAGCTCATGGAGCCCGCGAATACACTACGGAGACCTTGAGGAGGGAGCCAGGAAAGGGTACGGATGCCGGGAAGGGGAAGATGGGGTAAGAAGGAAGGTGGAAGGAAGGGGTTAAACGAGTGTAGAGAGGATAAGACATCGGGAAGGTGCACAGGAATTGGGGAGCTGATAGGGGCAGAAGCTGAGGAGCGTAGAGGAGCCGAGAAGAAGGGCTTACTGGCGTTGAGGAGGTAGAGGTCTAAAGGTGGCAAGTTGGGACTGAGGGGACAAGAGCCTGGAGGGAAGCACAGGGATTGAAATACAAAAGGGGTGGCCAAGAGGCCATGGGAGTGAAGGCGCAGAGTTCTAGAGGGGGTGGCGGGATTGAAGGACAAGAGACACGGGAGGTGAGATGGGATACGGATTGTGATGGAGTTCAGTCTTCCTTTCCGCCCCCCCCCCCCCCCCCCCGAGAGCCGCGCTGGGGGGTTTGCAGGAATTGGGAGGCCGGGGGTGGGGGTTGGGGGAGAGGGTAGTAGAAGGTCGAAGGCTAATGAAGGTGGTTCTGATGCTGTTTTGTCCTTTCTCAGGTGACGGCAAATTCTCAGAGCTGCAGAGTTCTATGGCTGAGAGTAGGCTCCGGGCTCCCATCGTAGGTAGGTAACAGGTCAGAACTAGGGATGCGAGGTCGAAGTTGGTACTCCTGCACCAAGTCTTTTGGAATGAAAATCATGGTCGAGAATTGTTAGCGCTATTGAGGTTTCCTAATTACTTAGTGGCTCTGAGTGTGTGTATATGGAGGGATGGCATGAATCACTTAGGAATTCGTGGTAAAGGTCAAATAAGAGCTTTCAGTCTGATATTACTAACAAGATGAGCAGATGGAGAGTCAGGATAGAGTACCTTATTAAGCTCATATTCATGGTTATTTTTACCATAAACCCACCGAAATAGACAAGTATTGCAGCCATACTCACTTCCGTCACTTCCTTCCCCTCCCCTAGTTTCTTCTAGTTTTAGTTCTGGATTGTTAGAGATACAAGCTTTGGTTGCCTTTGAAACAGCAATACACTTTACTAAGTTATTTACTCTTTGTTTGCTGGAGGACTTTCTCCAAGAGTGTTTTCGAAAGGGGGCTTTATGTGATAAACTTTCTGAAGCTTGTATGCCTGAGAATATCTTGATTTCTTCTTCATGTTAAATTCTTGAGTCAAAGTTTTTTTCCTTCAGTATTTTCTTCCTGCAAAAAGTAGATGTTGTTGGGGTGCCCAGGTGGCTCAGCAGGTTAAGCACCCGACTTCAGCTCATGTCATGATCTCACCGTTTGTGAGTTCCAGCCCCACATGGGGCTCTCTGCTGTCAGCGCACAATCTCTTTCAGATCTTTTCTCCCTCCCTCTCTCTCTCTCTCTCTCTGCCCCACTTGCACACATTCTCTCTCTCTCTCAAAAAAAGGTGTTGTTGATAATTGGTGTAGGTCTGATTCTTGTTTCTTTGTAAGTGATCTGCTTTTTTCTTTTTAATGTTTCTTTTTTATTTTTGAGAGAGAGAATCCCAAGCAGGCTCTGCATTGTCAGCACAGAGCCCAACGTGGGACTTGAACTCATGAACCCGAGATCATGACCTAAGCCAAAATCAAGAGTCAGATGCTTAACCAACTGAGCCACCCAGGTGCCCCCTTGGCCTACTTTTTTTCATTAGAAGATTTTAGATGATTATCTTCATATTTGTTCTTAAAATTCACTGCAATATGACTATGAAATTTGAAGGTTTTAAAAAATTTTTATTATAGTTTTATGGTTTCATAATTTTAAGAGGCTAGGTCTATGTCTATGTCTCTGCCTCTCACACACCCGCGCCCCCCCGCCTCCTGTTTCCTACTCTCTAGAGTGCCATTGTTTACAGCTCTTACAGCTATTTCTTCTAATATTTACCTAATTATTTCTAAATAGCATGCCCATACTGCCTTTGTTTTCTTTTTTAATATTTAAAAAACAATTTTTTCTTAATCTTTATTTATTTTGAGAGAGAGACAGAGCGTGAGCAGGGGAGAAACAGAGAGAGAGGGAGACACGGAATCTGAAGCAGGCGCCAGGCTCCAAGCTGTCAGCACAGAGCCTGATGCGGAGCTCGAACCCACGAACTGTAAGAGCATGACCTGAGCCGAAGTCAGACGCTTAACCGACTGAGCCATCCACGCGCCCTTTAAGATTTTATTTTTAAGGGGGGCGCCTGGGTGGCGCAGTCGGTTAAGTGTCCGACTTCAGCCAGGTCACGATCTCGCGGTCCGTGAGTTCGAGCCCCGCGTCAGGCTCTGGGCTGATGGCTCAGAGCCTGGAGCCTGTTTCTGATTCTGTGTCTCCCTCTCTCTCTGCCCCTCCCCCGTTCATGCTCTGTCTCTCTCTGTCCCAAAAATAAATAAATGTTGAAAAAAAAATAAATAAATAAATGTTGAAAAAAAAATGAAATGCCAATTGGAAGGGGGTTATCAGTTGGTAGATTTCATTGTAGGTAATCATGCTGGAACCTGGCAATTTTGGGGGGGGGGGTTTTTTTTTTTTTTTTTTTTTTTAGTTTATTTTTGAGAGCGTGAGAGAGTACACAAGCAGAGGAGGCGCAGAGAGAAAGAGGGGAGACACAGAATCCGAAGCAGGCTCCAGGCTCTGAGCTGTCAGCACAGAGCCCCATGTGGGGGGGAGCTCAAACTCATGAACCATGAGATCATGACCTGAGCGAAGTCAGACGTGTAACTAACTGAGCCAGCCAGGTGCCCCTGTCCTTTTTTTTTTTTTTTTTTTTTTTTTTTTTAATGTTTACTTATTTATTTTGAGAGAGAGAGAGAGAGTGTGCCAGCATGGGGAGGGGCAGAGAGCGGATCCCAAGCAAGCTCCACACTGTCAGCGCAGAACCCAACTTCAGGGCTCAATCTCACAAACCATGAGATCATGACCTGAGCCCAGATGCTTAACCGACTGAGCCACCCAGACACCCCTTGGGGGATATCTTGTATTTCAGACTGCTATAACAAAACATGGTAGACTGAGTGGCTTAAACACATTTATTTCTCATATTACCAGAGGCTGGTAGTCCCAAGATCAAGATACCAGTAGATTTGTGTTCTTGGTAAGGGCTCGCTTCTAGCCTTGCACATGACTGCCACCTCACTATGTGGTTCACATGAGCTCTTCTTTGTGCCCTCATGGATGGAGAGAGAGAGCACGCGCTCTGGTCTCTCTTCTTGTAAGGACACCAGTCCCCTTAGGGGAGCTACACTTCATGATCTCACCTAAACCTAACTACCTTCCGAGGGGTCACTTCCTACTACTATCACATTGCGGGTTATAAGTGTGGTTGTCCGCATTCTGGGAGTTCATTAGGGGATGAGGTCTACAGGTCTCACCATTCATCATGTGGATATCCTCTAAATCTTCTGTGTTTTCATTGGGACTTTATCCCTGCTCTCACCTGTGCTCAGTTTCCTCTAGTCCAGGGATTTTTCATTCTCAGCATTATTGATGCTTAGGATGAGATAATTCTGTTGCAGGGGGTTGTCCTGTGGCTTATACGATGTTAAGCAGCATTCCTGGCTTCTATCGGCTAGGAGCATACCCCCTAACAACCAAAAATATTTCCAGACATTGTCAAATTTCCCCTGGGGGCAAAATCTCCCTCAGTGAAGAACCACTGCTGTAGTTTGTTTTATTTATTTATTTATTTATTTATTTATTTATTTATGGATTCCTTGTTCAACGTGAGGCTTGAACTCACGACTCTGAGATCAAGAGTCACAAGCTCTACTGACAGCCATCTAGGCACCCCACCATTGCTGTAGTCTTCTGCCAGGGTAGGGGAAGGTTCTGGGTATCTAGCCGTTCCTTTGAAAGGCTTCCAGATAACCTCTTTTTCAGCCCCCCATTTCACTCCAGCATTCTCTTCTGGTCCCTCCAGTTTCAGGGCCTTTCAGCTCCAGCTTGCTTCTCGTTGGCCTTAGATGCCACTTTCTCTGGTCTCCTGCCTGTTTTCCACTCATCCATCTGCTTTCCAGCTTCCACAGTTTACTGGCATCTCTTGTCTCTTGTCATCTTGCCAGTGTCTTTGTCCATTTTTATTCCTTTTTTTTTTTTTGTCATTTTTAGTAGGATTTAAGGAGAGAACAAAAGTTCTCATATTCCTCCTCCTTATTTATTCAGAAGCCTAGACCATTGCTTCTTCAAATGTTTTCTTCTCTCCATTCTTTTTTTCTTTCCCTTTGCAGCCCCTCTGTGATGTTGCTTACACTTCTGTTTCTGTCCTCTCCATTTCTTTATCTCCTCTCGATACCTTCTGGAAGAGTCCCTCCACCTGAGCTAGTAGCTCACACTGTGTTACAAGATTTAACTCCCATCTATTTAGAGTTTGGTTTTTTCCCTGTTCATTCTTCACTTTAAAGAAAGTTCAGACTTAGAAATTTCAAAAACAGGGGGTTCCTGTATACTCCTAGCCCAGCTTCTTCCAAATACTTACATCTTATGTAACCATAGTACAATTTGAAAACTCAGGAAATTATAATATTGATAAAATATTAGTTAATCTATAAATCTTATTCAGATTCTACTAGTTGTTTCCTGGCATCTTTTTTTCTGGTTTATGATCCAATCCAGAATCACGCCCTGCTTTGAGTTGTCATATCTCCTTAGCCTCCCTTCTATTTGGGAGGAGGTCTTCTTTATTTGTTGTTCATGACTTTGGTACTTCAGAAGGACAGAATGCCCCTCAATTTGAGTTTGTTCACTATGTCCCTATGGTTGGATCTAGGTTGTGCATTTTTGACAGAGAAGTGATGTTGTGCCCTTTGTAGGATGTGGTGTCAGAAGGCACATGAGTGGCTAAGGCTCATCACTGGTCACGTTAACTTGATCATTTGATTAAAGTGGTGTCTGGAAGGTTTCTTCAATCATAAGTTACCATTTTACCTTTATAATAGTCTTGAAACTATACAAATACCGAGGTTTATTTATTTATCTATTTATTTACTCTGATCATAAATGATCTTTACTGAAGCATGCCTATTCTTGTAGCTCAAAACAAATATTTTAAAAGAATGATACACCTAATAAAAATTGACGTGAGTGTTTTATTTAAAATTATTATAGGGAAAAAAATAACAAATAAAATAAAATTGTAATAGGGGCACCCGGGTGGCTCAGTAGGTTCAGCAGCTGACTTTGGCTCAGGTCATAATCTTGCAGTCCACGAGTTCCAGCCCCGTGTCAGGCTCAGAGCCTGGAGCCTGCTTCATATTCTGTGCTTCTGTCTCTCTCTGCCCCTCCCCTGCTCACATCTGTCTCTCCCTCTCACAAAAATAAATTTAAAAACATTAAAAATTTTTTTCATAAATAAAATCATATTAAAAACAAATAGACATTTAGAAGATATTTGTCATTTTAGAAAACACAGGCAGTAAGAATTAAACTAACTTTCCAAACTCACTGCCAGAATTAAAATTGCATATCACAGAAATGTTTAGTAAAAAATATTGACCAACAGATTATAGCACAAAAGTTGAATAAATAAAAGCCTTTCTGATTCTTTTACAAAAAATCATGAACTATTGAATTAACAATAGAAAGTTCACATTAACTTCAGAAAAAAAGGGCATCTACGCAAAGCAGTCAAGGTGATCTGTAAAATGCAGTGTTGTATTTACACTGTGTATGATCAACTGAATGCAATAAATTACTCTGGAGGACTTTTTTTTTTTTTTTTTTTTTTGTATTTATTTTTGAGAGAGAGCGAGACACAGCGAGACAAAGTATCAGCTGGGAAAGGGCAGAGAGAGAGAGGGAGACACAGAGTCTGAAACAGGCTCCAGGCTCCTCACTGTCAGCACAGAGTCTGACATTGCGCTTGAACCCACGAACTGTGAGATCACAACCTGAGCCAAAGCCGGATGCTTAACAGACTGAGCCACCCAGGCGCCCCTGTATTATTTTTTTTAATGTTTATTTTTGAGAGAGAGAGTGTGTGCTAGTTTAGGAGGGGTGCAGAGAGAGAAGGAGACAGAGGATCCGAAGTGGGCTCTGAGATGACAACAGAGAGCTTGAGGTGGGACTCCAAACTCCCGAGCCGTGAGATCATGACCTGAGCCAAAGTTGGACACTTAACCAACAAAGCCACCCAGGTGCCCCACAAATATCAAATTTAAAAAAAAAATTTTTTTTTTAACATTTATTTATTTTTGAGAGATAGAGAGTGAGCAAGGAAGGGGGAGAGACAGAGGGAGACACAAAATCCAAAGCAGGCTCCAGGCTCTGAGCTGTCAGCATAGAGCCTGACGCAGGGGCTCAAACCCACAGATCGCAAAATCATGACCAGAGCCGAAGTCGGACACTTAACTGACTGAGACACCCAGGCACCCCTAAAAATTGTTTAACGATAGTTTTTTATTGAGGTATGATTCATATTCTATGTAATTCATCCATATTATCACAATGCCTGTTAAGTATTTAAATATCCCCTCAATACGATTATGTGACACAATTTACAATATTTGATTTACTGCATATGGACTGTCCAAAGGGGGTGGGTACTAATTATTATCACTCTTTCAGAAGTGAAGAAATAGAGATTCAAAGACATGAAGTGAGATTGTGACTTGCCTAGAGTTACACAGCTAGTAAGAAGCAGAGCAGGGACTCACAACAAGGTCTCTTCTGTGAAATGTCAAGGTGACTTTCCAGTATTTTCTGTCTCTGAACTAGGGCTTTCAGGGAGAGATTTAGGGGGCCAGAAGGTAAGTGCCGGAAGGTCAGGTGCCAGCTGAGGATGGGAGAGCAGGCTCTGGTTTGGGGGGAATAATGCTGATATGTAAGTCAACATCTCTTCCCTAAATAGTTCCCAGTCTGATGGGGAGTCCAGGGGTTCATCCTGAAGGAGTAAACAAGAATATGAAGCTGAAAAATACTAGGAGGAAAGATAATAAGTAATGTGGAACTCAGAAGAAGAAAGATACTGAGGAGGTGCAAATGAGTCTGACTGGGCAGTAGCAAGGAGCGATGCAGGAATTTATGGAGTCAAGGAGTTTTAGGAGATTTATAAAAATATCTGTTCCAAACCCCTCATTTATTTATTTTTTACTTTCTAATTTTTTTTTTTTTACATTTATTCATTTTTGAGAGACAGAGCATAAGCGGGGGAGGGGCAGAGAGAGAGGGAGACACAGAATCAGAAGTAGGCTCCAGGCTCCAAGCTGTCAGCACAGACCCTGATGCGAGGTTCGAACTCACAAACCGCGAGATCATGACCTGAGCTGAAGTCAGAAGCTTACCCGACTGAGCCACCCAGGCGCCCCTATTTTTTACTTTCTAAACGGCCAAGTCAATGACACAGTTTTTTCAAAGTTTATTTATATACCTTGAGAGAGAGGGAGAGAGAGAATCCCAAGCAGGCTCCGCACTATCAGCACAGAGCCCAATGGAGGGCTCGAACTCACGAACTATGAAATTTTGACCTGAGCAGAGATCAAGAGTCAGATGCTTAACTGACTGAGCCACCCAGGCGCCTCAAACCCCTCCTGTAAAATCCAGCAGTTTTATTAACTATATCATGGTGTTTGCTGTTCTGGGTCCATTTTTTCAACTATGTGATAAACTCTTCGAATTTGTTAGTTCAAAACATTTTTTTATTTCAGGGAACTATGATTTTAGTATTTTGGGATTTTTGTTGTATTTTTTGTCTTCAGGGACTCTCATCTGTATATTAGAAGTTCTTTGCTTCAGTGGTTGTCACATTCTCTTGAATCCTTTTTATCTCTTCAAGTTTTGGGTTTTTATTTTAAGTTTTATTTGAGAGAGACAGAGATAGTGTGAGTGGGGGAGGGGCAGAGAGAGGGAGAGAGAGAATCTCGAGTGAGCTGTGCACCATCAGCGCAGAGCCTGATGCGGGGCTGGAACTCACGAAATCGTGAGATCGTGACCTGAGCCAAAACCAAGAGTCGGACACTTAACCAGCTGAGCCACCCAGGCACCCCTATCTCTTCAAGCGTTAAGGTTTTTTTATGAAAGTTTTCAATCCTGCAACAAAGTCTAAAGACTTTTACATTGAGCATTCATATACACACCATTTAGATTTTATCATTGACATTTTAATATATTTATTTTATCATGATGGATTTCTTTTAATGTTTATTTTTGAGAGAGAGGGGAACAGATGATCCAAAGCAGGCTCTGCACTGACAGCATCAAACCTGTTGTGGGTCTCAAGATCATGAGATCATGAGATCATGACCTGAGCTGAACCTGATACTCAACCAACTGAGCCACCCAGCCGCCCCTATCATGATGGATTTCTATTCATTATATTTTTGATACATTTCAAGGGATTTGTAGACAGTACCTTTCTCTCTAAATAATATAGCATGCATTTCATTGATCAGAATCCCATATGTATTTATAGGTTTTTCTCTTTTATATACAAAGAAATGCACAAATCTCAAGATTATATTCACTGAAGGGTTGGGTTTTTTGTTTTTTGGATTTTTTTTTTTTTTTAGCTTTATTGAGGTGTAACTTACCCACTATAAAATTCATTTGTTGTATGCTTTCAGTGATTTTTAGTTACTTTACAGAGTTGTACATCTAATACAATTTAATTTTAGAATATTTTCATTACCCCAAAAAGAACCTCATGCCCATTTTCAGTCACTTGTTATTCCCACCCTCGGTCTTAAGCAACCACTAATCCAATTTCTATTTCCGTATCTTTTCCTTTTCTGAACATTTCATATAAATGCAATCATATAATATGTGGTCTTTGTATCTGGCTTTTCTGACTTAGCATGTGTATGAGATTCATCCTGGTTGTAGCATTTGTCAGTGGCTCGTTTTTTTTTGTTTGTTTGTTTGTTTGTTTTTTTATTGGCCCAATAATATTCTATTGAATGGATACACCACATTTTGCTTATTATTTTATTTACACTTGAATTATTTCCTATTGGCTGAATGAATAATGCTACTATGAACATTCTTATACATGTTTTTATCTGGACATACAGTTTCGTTTCTCCTGGGTTTATGCCTAAGAGTGGGATTGCAGGGTCGCATGTTAACTTTATGGTTAGCATTTTGAGAAGCTGCTAAACTATTTCCTCAAGTGGCTGCACCATTTTAGGTTCCTGCCATCCACGTACCAGGGTTCTGATCCCTTCACATCTGGGCTTCATGAAGGTAGGAATGAACGCCAGTCCCAGGTTCATCTTTATGTGCCCAGGGTCTAGCGGGGGCATGCCACAGAGGCTGTCGTTGAGCGTTGTTCGGCTTGCGTGACTCTCAGCCCATGCTTCTCACTTTGTTCCCTTTTGTTCTTTCCTAGGGGCTCAACTGGAAGTTTCCAGTTGTCTGGAAAAATGCCGGATGAGCTCTGCAGATGCTGGGAGGCAGCCCTTCTCTGGAAAGTCCTTTTATCTGGATCTGCCTGCTGGCAAGAGTCTCCAGTTTTTGACGGGGGCCATCCAGCAGCTGGGTGGGGTATGTAACCTGCTTGTGACTTGTGATATCATGTGCCTTTGTGGGTTATCGGGCAGGAGCTGGAGAGGGATTGTATCTGTGACTTCTAGGTATTTGATATCTTCGCTTCTGGACTCTTAGTTTTCACAGCTTCATTTTATTATTATTTTTCTTTTTTAATATCTATTTCTTTATTTTGAGAGAGAGAGGTAGAGAGCGAGCAGTGGAAGGGTGGAGAGAGAGGGAGACAGAGAATCCCAAGTAGGCTCCCCACTGTCAGCATGGAGCCCAATGCAGGGCTCGAACTCACGAACTGTGAGGTCATGTCTTGAGCTGAAATCAAGAGTTGAAGGCTTAGCACCCAGGTGCCCCTTTTTTCACTGCTTTCTTGAGATGTAATCCATATACCATACAGTTCACCCATTTAAAATGTACAACTCAATGTTTTTTGGTGTATTCACAGAGATAGGCAAGCTGTGTGAATACACAATTTTAGAACCTTTTCATCACCCCAAAAAAGAAAGCCATACCTGTTGTCGGTCACTCCCCATTTCTCCTCAATACACCCAACCTGGGTAACCACTCCTCTACTTCTGTCTCTATTCTTTTTTTTTTTTTATGTTTATTTTCTGTGTAGCTATGTGATCATGAATACATTTTTGATTACCAACGTTTTGCCCATAACCTTAAAGCATTAGCACTTTGCTATCGTTATTGTCCCTCATGTTATTTGTAATGAGAATATATTTCTTTGAGTGGATTATTAATTTACCTAATGGTTACTCTGTGGACATTGAGATTATTTCTAAATTTTAACTCTTTTACATAACACTGGTGAAAAACTTCCCATAAGAAGCATTTGCCGTATTTGAGTCCTTTAAAATATTTTTAAGCCATGTGTGTGCCGCGTGGCACTTTTAGTAAGGGGTTGACATGGGGAACTCTCGAGTTTCGAAAATGGGATGATAGTGCTCGGCTCCAAAGAGGCGGGCAACTAGGGAAATGACTTGAATAAGCTTGGAATGCAGAGGCTCTTTTCTGTCAAATGAACAGAAGCTCAGGAATATAGAAGCTTGGCAATGGGGAATGTACCAAGTGTTGATTATACACCCAAACTGGCCCCAAATTACCTTTTGAACTTTTAGTCCCTTCTATCATTTAGCCTGTGCTGTGTGAAAAAACCACTCCAGAACTGGAGCTTAAAACAAGTTATTTCTTACTACTCTGTGGAGCAGCTGGGTGGTTTCTCTGTTGGTTTCATCAAGGCTCCCGCCTACAGCTGCATTTGGGTGGAGGGTCAGCTTGGCTGGAAGGATGGAGTTGACCTCACACATCTGGGAGTTGGTGCTGGCTGCCTCTCTATGGCTTCTCAGGTGTCGTTTGAGAGGCTTCTTACATATGTTGTATATATGCGTAACATCATACGTGTATACAGTAAGCTAGACCAGCCTGTTGACACGGCGGTCTCATGGTAGCTTTCTAAGAAGGTGAAGGGAGAAGCTACACGACCTCTTGAGACTCAGGCTCTGGAACACGTTTCACTACATTGTATTGTTCCAGAGGAGTCTGATTGAAGGCGATGGAAGAGGGGGCTCTGCCTCCTGATAGGAATAGCCGTCACATTGCAGAAGAGTAGGCAGACTGGAGTGGGAGCCACATGCAGCCATCGAACCATCGGCCGCGTTTATATAGGACAGTCATTGTCCTCCTCCCCCCCCCCATTTGTTTTTGCCATATTACAGAACATAGGTACTCTCATTCAAGCCATAACTTTAAAGATTCTTTTTGTGATAAAACGTACACAACATAAGATGTGCCATTTTAATCCTTTGTAAATGTACAGTTTTCAGCATTAATTACATTCATGCAGCTGGGCCGCCGTAACCACTGTTTCCACAACTTTTATCACCCCAGACAGACACTCTGTAACCAGTAAGCAAGAACTTCCCACTTCCCTTTTCTGCAACCCCTGCCCAATCCACCGTCTGTCTCTGTGAATTTGCCTATTCTAGAGACCTGTCAGTGGACTCACAGATAGTCGTTCTTTTGTGTCTGCCGCCTTTCACTTAGTGTAATCTTTTCCAGGCTCATCCATGTTGTAGCGTGTATCTTCACTTCATGTCATGACTGAGCAATATTTTGTTGTATGTACACATCACATTTTGTCTATCATCTGTTGGTCACTTGAGTTATTTGCATTTTTTGGCTATTATAAATAATGCTGCGGTGAGCAAGGATGTACAAGTATCTGTTCAAGTCCTTGTTTCCAGTTCTTTGGGGGGCGTTCCTAGAAGTGGTAGACGTTGGTAGACCGTGCTTAGCTTTTTGAGGGACTTAAACAGTTGTTGGTTTTTTTGTTTTGTTTTTGTTTTGTTTTAAGCTCAGTGCTAGGTTTCTCATCCAGTCCACCCTTCAGAGAGGGCCATCATTCATCCTGACTTTTAGTGGTGTGCTGGAGGTGGAGCCAGTTGTTAGCATCTCTTTCCAGTTCCACGTTCAGTAACATCATGTCAGTAGCTTGCAGTCAGCCATAGCGGGAGTTCTGACCCCCCAGAAATCAGCACATGCTTCGTGGCAGGGATTTTTCCCTGGCGAGTGGGTCACTAAGCATTAGCCACCTCGCCACTGCTTATATCCATCTTTTCTTCTCCCCACAAATATGAGTTGAGTGTCCTTGTGCTTCAGGCACTGTGTTGGGCCCTTGGGATACAAAGATGAGTCAGACCCTCTCAGTGCCAACGAGGAGCTTACAGGTAGGATGAGCAGATACCTGTGCAGCTCAGTAGCAGCCAAACTCTTGTCTTGTTTCATGTTTTTGTTCCTATTTTTGGTAGTGTGGTCAGGATCACAGGCGCGGTGTCTGGATGCCCCCGAGTATCTTCACAGGAATGCCATGGCTTAACCAGCTACTTTTAATCCTGTTGGGCCCCGCCAGTGTGCTCTTTCTCTGTGCAGACTCAATCTGGTCAAACCACAGAGCCTGTGGCCTTCTGCTGCTGGGTCAGGAGCAGCAGTTCTGGAGACAAAACCTGTATTATATATATAAACCCTATTATGTTTCAGGATGATGTCCTCTTGAGGGCTCGGTACAAAACTGCACTTGGTCTATTTAAGGACATTGATTCTGAAACTTCTGGCAGCCAAGATTTCCTTCCCCAACCTCTCAGAATCGATAATTCTACCTCTGCCTTCTGGTTTTCAGCCACCTCTGTGATCTGGTTTCAGGTAATTGAGGGTTTTCTGAGCAAAGAAGTAAGTTACATCGTGTCCAGCCGCAGGGAAGTGAAGGCAGAGAGCAGTGCGACAGACCACAGAGGCTGCCCCAGTCCCAGCGAGGTCAGGGTGCAGACACCGTCCACGGCCCATCCGAAGTGCGGCCACCCCCGGCCTCCACAGAAACCCACAGACTCGGTAAGAACCTCGTCAGGTAGGAAAGGTGTGTTTTCTGAGCAACGGAAATAGGCCCCGGTGAGCCGTTGTGGGCGGTCTCTGGCTTTAGTTCCATCTGGATTAATTTAACCTCTCATTTGAATTCAGAGACTGAAAATATTTTATCATAGCTCTAGATCTAAAAACCTTCGCAACTGGTTATCCCCACGCTGTCCCTTCTGTGATACATTTCACTTTTTAAGGGACTTCAGAGTCAGAGGGTCAAAAACAATAGGAAGGTCCTCTGTAAACCAGAGAGGGCGTGTTGAAATTGGCCCAGACCTGTCTGCCGGGGGTGTGGAGACTTGTAAAGAGAGGTCTGAGAGTACTGGTGACACTTTGGCCTTGGGTAAATTCAGAATGCGCTTCTCCACCTGGGTCCAAGCTGCAGCTACCTGTGGGTGACCCGGGACTGTGTGTGGCTTTACCTTTACCTCCAAAAGGTTCTCTAGGCTTCTGTTTCTGCTGCTCCTCAGCTGTCAATGCTCCCAGCTTTCCAAGACACATGACTCCCAAGCCCTCACCAGCACCTGTGTGAACATCTGTTTGTGCACAGGTGGGCTGCACAGCGTACCTCATTGCCCTTCTCTTCCTGTCAGGTGCCTTTGAGCAGAGGGAAGGAGCTACTGCAGAAAGCCATCAGAAACCAGGTGAGCGGAGGGGGGCGGGCTGCAGGTGGACTTCTCTGGCACAGGGGAGGATCTAACCTTTCTTAGGACGGGCTTCTGAAGTACTGACACAGAACGCACAACCTGTGAGACGTACCGTCCTTCTTTTCTTCTTACAAATGAGGAAGTAGAGCTCAGAGAAGTTCAGTGATTTGTCCAGGGTCGCCCAGGGTGGCGGTGGTAGAGCCCAGATTTGACTCCCTAATCCTTCCAACACCAGAGCCTAGCACGAGCACCTTGGAGGGGATGCCGCGCTGCACATAAGCCGGACTTTGTGCATCTTTTAGCAGTTTGTCCCTTTTGTGGGACCCAGAGCCATGAAAGTGAAGCAGCGGGGAGAGGAGTTCAGGTGATCTCGGGAGCACAGTGGGTAAAGTGGCATCGAGAAGGGGGTGCAGGCTGTGGCGGGGGAAGGCTGTGTGCCGTCCTGGGGCAGCAGGGCAGGAACGGCCTGAGGCCAGCACAGCTTCCTGCTTGATGATGGTGACGGTCGGTCGGTCGGTCGCCAGTATTTATTGTGAGAGCTTTCCTCCAAGAGGCCCTCCTGACAGCTCTCTGGGAAGCCTGTGCTGCTTCCTGGTCACAAGTGCCTGGAGCAGCAGCCCCCGCCTCCCGCTGTGGCCAGCGCTTGTGGAGGAGAGGGTCTTTCAGGGGACTGGGGTAGACTCTCCCATAACGTCTCTTCACGGGGTGCCTCAGAGCGCTCAGGCCTTGGGGAGTCTCTTGCTCCTGCCTGACTGCTTTGTCTTCCCAGGGGAGCAGCAGCGGAGGAGGTGGCGGGAGCAGCAACAGTCTCCTGACCAGTGCCCGCTCCTGGGGAGTGAGGATCCTGCATGTGGACGGTACCATTTCTGCCCAGGGCTTCTGCAGAGGGGTGTTGGTGACTGACTGGGAACATCCGCTTTTAGAGGGATGTCAGCCAGTATGAGCTAGCTGAAAGCCGAATGTACCCACTCATCATGTGGCCCCCCAGCGGTGGGGGGTGTGGAGACCAGCAGTAGTCCTAGCAGGTGCTCGGTCCTAGCACCTAGGACGGTGCTGCTTTGTGGAACGCCCTACAGCTCTCCTCAAGCTGGTGTGATGACCCTTTTCACAAACCGGAAACCCTCCTGGTAGCCACAACCACTTACCAGCTGTGACTCTGTGCTAGGAATGAGCTCAAGTCAGTCCCCACTGCAGTCATTTGTCCATTGTACAGATGAGGTAATTGAGCCTTAGATGTTAAATAAATTACCCATAGTTTCATCAGAAGTGAGGGGTGTGTGGGGCGCCTGGGTGGCTCAGTCGGTTGAGTGTCCGACTTCGGCTCAGGTCATGATCTCACGGTCTGCGAGTTCGAGCTCCGCGTCAGGCTCTGTGCCAACAGCTCGGAGCCTAGAGCCTGTTTCGGATTCTGTGTCTCCCTCTCTCTCTGCCCCTCCCCCGTTCATGCTCTGTCTCTGTCTCAAAAAAATAAATAAACGTTAAAAAAAAAAAAATAGTCATATAAAAAAGAAGTGAGGGGTGTGGCCCACATTCCAACCTAGTTTGACCTGACTAAATTTCATGTGCTTTCGGGGAGCCTCTCTGGCTCGGTGGGTAGGGCATGCAACTCTTTGATCTTGGGGGTGTGAGTTCGAGGCCCACATTTGGCATAACCTCTAATTTCTTAAAATTATTTTTATACAAAATTTTAACTAAAAACATTTTTTTTTTTAATAAAATCTTAAACTTTTTTCGTGGGGCGCCTGGGTGGCTCAGTCGGTTAAGCGGCCGACTTCGGCTCAGGTCATGATTTCGCGGTCCATGAGTTCGAGCCCCGCGTCGGGCTCTGTGCTGACAGCTCAGAGCCTGGAGCCTGTTTCAGATTCTGTGTCTCCCTCTGTCTGACCCTCCCCCATTCATGCTCTGTCTCTCTCTGTCTCAAAAATAAATAAACGTTAAAAAAAATTTAAAAAAAAAATTTTTTTTTTCGTATTTATGTAGGGTTTCCTCGCTGTAACCACCTGTTTGCAGGCTGTAATAAATTTACATTACAATAGCTATCCTAGGGGCAACTTGAGTGGCTCAGTTGGTTAAGCAACTCATCCCAGGTCATCATCTCATGGTTCCTGAGATCGAGCACCGCACGTTGGGCTCTGCACTGACAGCACAGAGCCTGCTTGGGATCATATCACACTCTCTCTCTCTCTCTCTCTCTCTCTCCCTCCCTCCCTCTCCCTCTCACCCTCTCTCTCTCTCTCTCTCTCCCTCTCACCCTCTCTCTCTCTCTCACCCTCTCTATCCCTCTCCCTCCCTCTCCCCCACCTCCCCTGCTCATGCTTGCTGGCACACACAACATGTACAGACTCTCTCTGTGTCAATAAATAAACTTTATTTTTTATTTTTTAAGTTTTTATTTATTTTGAGATAGCACGAGCGGGGGAGGGGCAAGGAGAGATTGGGAGAGAGAGAATCCCAAGCAGGCTCTATGTTGTCAGCACAGAGCCCGATGCGGGGCTCAAACCCATGAACCATGAGATCATGACCTGAGCTGAAAACAAGAGTTGGATGCTTAACCAACTGAGCCACCCAGGTGCCCCCAAATAAATAAACTTAAAAAAAAAAAAAAAGAATCGGCTGGCAGTGACTGACTCTCACACGCAGCTCCACCTTGAGTCCAGGGTTTTCTCTAATCCATTGTAGGGGGCTGAACCCGATCCAGCCCAAGATCTGCCAGGGCAATAGAAAACTGCTCAGGAAGGTCCTGGTCTGGGATGTGGGGGGCTCCATTGTCACTAGAAAATCAGCCATTTCTGACGTGGTCTAATTTCCTGCCTTCCAGTGTGTTAGGGAAGCTCCTGCTGGGTCTGCCATATACAGCTACATCTGAGTAAGTCACATGGCTGGTCTCCTCCCAATGGAAGCAGCTCTTCAGTGGCACATTAAAGCCCTTGTGAGCCATAAGGCACCTCCTGTTCAAGAGTTGTGTCCAGTACTACAAAACAGAGTGGGGCCAGCTTAGGTACTTTTCCCAGGATAGAGGACCCAGCCCTTTCTTTTATTATCAGCAGGTGCAGAGGTGACACATAGCCAGAAGGTGGCAGGCAAGGCTGGTGTGATCCAGTGGACCAGGCCAGTGAAAAGTATAGCCCCTGGCCCCAGGAAGGGGCCATGCTGGGGAGATGAGGAGTGGCAGTCTGGCCACAGCCCTCTGTTTCTTCCACAGAAATGATGATGCACGTGCAACAGCTGTCTCTTGACGCCTTGCGTGTGAAGAAACAGGGGCCAAAGAAGAAGCCAGAGGTAAGTCTTCCTGCTGAACTGAAAGGAAATAGATGGTTTGTAAACAGTGAAGTCTGTGACAACTTTGGTAAATCAGTGCCCCGTGCAGCCGTGTGTTCTTGGCCATCCTGGATCATGTACAAGAAGTGCAGCCTCTCAGCACACCCCTGATGTCCACAGCCTCCCATTGCCCTGTTCCCTCTTCCCTGTGTTACCTACAGATCTCCCGTGGTATACTGAGGCATTCACCGTGGCCTAGGCCGGGGACTGCCTGTGGGTAGTCCTGGCCTAGATAAAACATAAATGATCATGGCCTGCTGGCCAGGCTGCTGTTCCGGGGACAGCTCTTGGCCAGGGATGAGCCTGCAGATTGCATGGGTGGGGGCAGGGGATGTTGTGGTTTGAAATAGCTGTCACCTTCCAAATTCTTATTTGGCTTTTCCTTCCTTTGCTGGAGTTGGAACTGTGTGTACCACACACCAAAACCCAGGCTGATTTTTAAAGTCACGGTGTCTTCATCCAGTCTAAATCTGAGAAAGGATTAAGCCTTGCAGGTTCACCCAGGGCCTGGCACCCAGGAATAGGACCAACAGTGGTAGTAGACCACAGCCATACCAGATGGAACCTCTGCCTCAGCTCCCCTCGCTCCACACCCTCTGGTCTGGGAGTCTTCGGGGTTTTGCTGCTGCTATTAAATAGATTTTCATTGTTCACAATTCAAAAGGTTATGCAATGAGTCTCTCTCCCCTGCGACTTCTCTTCCCCAGCCACCAAGCTCCCTCCCTGAGATAAACAGTGCAAACAGTTTTTCAGGTTTCCTTCCAGGATCCGTGCATGTACAAACAGATAGGTCAAAGTCCCCCCCCCCCCTTTATGCAAATGCACAGTATTTTTACTTTGCTTTGTTCACTTAATAATCTATTTTGTAGATACTTAGGGATCTTCCAGAGTGAGTTCTGGGTGCAGTCTGCTGATGTTTGAGGAAATACAGAAGCTGCTTTGGGTCATGTTTGCCCTGGAGGTGTGGCCTAGAGAATCCTAATCTCACTGGGCCCAGAGGCACAGACAGTCATGGACCCACTAGATCTCTCCTGCCCGCCCCTACCCCAATTCTACCTGCTTTCTTACATTTTTCCATTTAGTTTGGAATATTAGTTTGACCTTGGCCTAAACGTTGGTCTTGACCAAGAGAGTCCTAATACACAAGACAGGGCACAGGAAGGCAAGAGGCAGTCTCTTTACACTTGTCCTGTAAGCTGATCTGGGATGCCAGCAGTGCCTAGGAAATGCAAGCTGCCATTTAGTGAGCACCTGCTCTGCATCAGTCTATTATCTACTTTGTTTGCATTTGTGCCACATCGGCCAGGTAGGGAGGTGCTTGTCACACCCCGGGTGGCACAGCTCCACTTGGTGCCCAGGCCTGGGGCTTCTGTGGCTCTTGCTCTTCACTGTCCTGCATTTCCTCCACAAAATCAGCTGCCACTGAGATGCACACACCGCACTCACCGCTCCTCATGTCCCTGGGGAGGCAGAGGGAGCCGTCCTGTCAAGTTGGCTCCGCTCAGGGCCCAGCCCATAGCAGGAAGCAAAGTGGGGCAGACTCACAGCGACTCGGTTCACCGGGCCCTCTTCCTCGACCCTCTAGCTCCCTCGCATCCTTAACCTATTTTCCCTTTCCATTTAGGGAACGTGTCCAGCAGAGTCAAGAACGCGGAAAGGTCAGTGTGGTAGCTTTCCTCATCTAATTGCAGTCCCTCCCTCCTAAACGCTTCCCCACGGCTCCCTCTGTGGCAGCATCTGCTCACTTTTCTGCGGCAGGAAGCGAGTCCAGGTTGTGTTGCCCTGTTGTGTTTCCAGGGCCTGAGCTTTGCAGACAGGAGGGCAAGAGAGGGGTATCCATGAGCAAGTCCAGGGCTGCCCAGCCGGGGCTCTTCCTTGGCGCCAAGACCCCACGCGGCCGCTCTGGCTCCTACATCCCCTGCCCGTTCTGGGCATTAACTGAAGTTCGGCTTCCTTTTCCTTCTGATTCAAGAGCAGTTTGGGGTGGGCAGTTTGACAGCTGCCTACCACTTTCCCAAATGCCAAACTCCCTGAAATTGACAAACAGGCAGATTGACAGCCCGGCTCCCAGCCCCTCTTGGACCGCAAGAGAGTTTCTCCCCCTGGATGTTTCTCCCAAAGATGCTCTTTAAGTGGCATTTATTCGTGCACAAGCAGGAGCTAAGAAAAGTCACTTGGCACCTCTCATGTTCAAAATTCAAGGAAATCTGTGGGGGAATTGATTTTAATCACTGTCTGAGTTAATTAGAAAGACAAGAAATCGCCCCCAAAAAGTAATTAATGGGAGCTGCTGCCATGTGAGGAGTGAGGCTGCTTTTTGCTTGGGCGCTGGTGGAGCCTGGAGTGGGTCTGCGAGCTGGGAGGCGCCAGCCTCTGGATGGGGTCTGGGGCTGTTATCTCTGACAGGGCTTTGGTCACTGTGGGAAGTAGAGGTGGTTCTTAATACCTAAGAGGTTTTAGAAACTGTGTGAATAATTAGCTAGTAGAGGATGAATCTCCTGATTAACTGAGCAAATTTGTCTTCCCAGCACCCCTTTGCCCTCTTCATTCAGGAACGAGATTTCACCCTTGATACGTTTTTTTTTACTGCCCTCTGCTGTGATCCCTAAACACTCTTTAGCTCTCTTCCTCCCAGCTTTCCCCCAGAAAACCCAGGATCCTCCGGGAGTGTTCTGCCTAAGAGTGTTCTCGGGCCCCTCAGGATTCTGAGACTCCCAAGAGGAAAGGTCAGGGAAGGACCCAGGGCTTTAAGCAGAAACCAGCTGGGGCTGGGCTCTGCCCCGCAGCCAGGTTTCTGACCTGCGGCTCACAGCCTCCAGAATCCACACACGGGAGGGTCCTGTACCCTGCTTTGGGGCTCGGGGCACCCTGCGGCCTCTCCCCAGTGGGGGAATTCTCTCTCCCAGGGTAGAGGCCGGAGGAGATGGGAATGGGTGTCCTGCCTCAGCCAAATGGAAAGGTGTGCCTCGGGGTGGCGTAGGCTCCTGCTCTGAGCAACTCTTAAACCTTGGCAGAGCCTTACCTCTCTAGCGTTTCCTGTGTGTGTGTGGTGTGGGCCCTGCATCGGAGCCCACAGATGGCTGACGTGTGTGCTTTTTCTTTCCAGTGGCCAGACTGAAGGCACCATTCCTCAAAATTGAAGATGAGAGCAGGCAAGTAGTGGTGGTTGGCTGGGGGGTGGGGGGGCCTCTCCCCTTTCCCTCCCCTCAGACCCACTAGGCCCGCACAGAGGAGAGGTGCTCAGGGGCCCCAAGCTGACGTGGGGGTCATGGAGCCCCTCAGCCCTGCACCTTCGTCTTCCCCAGAAACTGCTTTCTCCCCCTGTCATGGAGAAGTCTCCCACAGACCAGGAGGAGCCTCTGAAGGTGGCATTGCACAGGTGGCACTCCTCTTGGTCATGAGTCAGAGGTTAGTGACCCTGTGTGTGAATTACCTCTTTCTAATGCTCTGCTTTTATGAGCACATGATGTCACATCCAGGCTCATTACTGCTCCTCGTTTCCCTGTGGCATACACTGATGCTTAATACCGAATTGTTGCTGGCCCAGGACAGTGCCAGTATGGTCCTCGTGACCAAAGCCAGGGCTCTTGGGGTGGTGTTGGAGACTCTCTTGTCAAACCACCCTGTACTGGAAGCCTTTCTGGTTGGCTGTGCAAAACCCTTTTCTGACAGCTGCTCTCTCATGAGGAGAAAGACTGGCATGAGGAGACTCTACCCTTTTCCTAGTGGGGAAATCAAGGTCAGAGAAATTAAGGGACTTGTATACGGCCATTTTGCCAATGAATCTTAGCCCGAGGCCAGAATCCAGATGTCCTGCCTGGTGTCCTTTTCACTCAGCCCTAAATGTCCACCAGTATGGCCCCTTCTTACCTAGAGCGGGAGGGTCACATTGGTTATAATCTATGAGCTGTTAGTCACCTTGGTTATTACTGACTCTTCGATAAGCACTAGATCAAAAACCTGCGAATCTATAATTATCTCAGAGGTTTTTCTTAGGGAGAGGGAGACACAGAATCCAAAGCAGGCTCCAAGCTCTGAGCTGTCAGCACAAAGCCCAATTTGAGCCTTGAACCCACGAACCATAGGATCATGACCTGAGTCGAAGTCGGACACTTACCCAACTGAGCCACCCAGGTGCCCCTAAAGATTTTTTTGTTTTTTTATTTTTAAAGCAAAAGCTCATGTGAACCTAGCAGAGACTTCCCAGGACCAGAGCTTTCTGGGTCCCTAAGCCTCAGGCAGGGCAGCTAAAAGACCCGGTGCTGGGAGCCTGGCATGCCTGCCTACTCTCCAGCTGGACCTAGATTTCCTTCTCTGTACCTGACCACAGTACAGAATTGGCTTTGGTGACCCAAAAATTAGCGGAGGGAACACAGAAAGGTAATGAGGTGCTCTCTCCTTCAGTTCCAGTTGCGGGCGGGGGGTACTTCCCAAACTCAGCCCCTTCACTACCAGTTAAATACAAGTAGCGATGACTCATACACAGCGGCATAAGAGACGCCACCAGTGCCTCAGCGTCTCACTGCACGTGGCACAGGCGACATCACTTACTGGAATGGTGTCCACGTGTTTGTGTGCCCCTGGCATCACAGGCAGGAGTGGAGATGAGGTTTCTTGTGGTTCTGTTTATGCGCTCTTCTGAAGCCTTGTAGCTTCACCCACCTCAACTTTGCAACCTTCTAAGCAGAAACAAAACATTGAGGAGGAAGAAAGAGGGGTACTGGGGTGGTGAAGTGCACCTCCTTCTTCTTAAGGATCCAAGAAGACCCTGTGGGCCACAGGGCTCCCACCATGCCCTGCCCGGGGAACCCATGGCCTGCATTCTCTCCTGGAGTGCCCACTGTTTCAACCAAACGTGGTTTCCAAGCCTGCAAGTTCTATGAGCAGGCTTTGCTGAGTATCCACAGATCCCCAGATCTGGTTCTGAAAGTTTCTGGAACATGAGCAACTTTAGGCAAACCACCAAAACAACTCAGTATAGATCTGACTACCCAGAACCTTCACTGTGCTTCTCTTTCCCATTCAGAATACCTCCACTCGGGTGGTACAAAGGAGCAGCCCAGAGCAAAAATGTTCCTCTTCTTGGAATAGGAAAATCACTGTTCTGGTTTAAACCTTCCTCCATTTAGGTCTGTCAGGCTAGAGTCCTCAAACATGGTTTGTTTTATTTATTTTTTAAATACTTTATTTTTAAATAATCTCCACACCCAATGTGGGGCTCAAACTCCCAACCCCAAGATCAAGAGTCGCATGCGCCACTGACTGAGCCAGCCAGGCGCCCCCTTAAAGGTGGTTCAGGGTCAGGAAGCAAAGTAGAGAGATAGATCACTAGTTGGGAGACATGCCCTGTTGCCTGGTCTTGACCACTCACCAGTCGTGAGCCCTTGGGCAAGTCACAGAACCTTTTGGGCTCCGTTTCCTCTTGTGTAAAAATGGGCTAAGAACCACTTGTTCCCGTTAGCTCAGATGAGGCAGCGAGGTAAACTGGGCTTTGATGAGTAGACCGGGAGGGCATAAATATTCATCTAACCAGGAAGGCTGGTGAGGTTTGGTTCTAGAACCGAAAACCCTGTGCAGGGGAGTGGCCGTTTTATCAGGATTGGAATTCTAGGGGGTTGGGACTGGCCGCTTTCCTCATCCTATCCTTGCCCCACTGTAGTCAAAATGGAAGTTTTCTGTGTTTCAGGAAGTTTCGTCCTTTCCACCATCAGTTTAAATCCTTTCCTGAAATTTCTTTTCTGGGACCCAAAGATGCAAGCCCTTTTGAAGCCCCGATGACCCTGGGCAGCTCGCATCATACCAGGTGGGTCTTTCTGGTCTGAGTACCAAGGGCTGGTTGCAGGCAAGGTCCTTCCCCTCCAGAGCCTGCTGGTCTGATTTGGGAATGGCCATGTGTTCGCTCCTTAGGCAAAGTCTATTCTGGGAACTTAGCCCAGACCCTAGGAGTCTTCATCCGTTTTACTTGGTGCTTTCCGTCCCTACTGAAGAATTTGACTTGTGTCCAGAGGGCAGTAGACTGGTTTCTAACAGGTCTACAGACCATTTTTATCAGAGTCCCCTGGGGTCCCATTAAAAAGGCAGGTTCTCATACTCCACACCTACAGAATCACAGTCTCTGATGATGAATCCCCCAAAACTGCATTCCTGTGAGCTCCCAGGTGATTTTTATGCACATCAGAGCTGGAGGCCTTTGGGGCTAAACATCAGGAATAACTAAGGGGCAAGGAATCTGGGGACCTACCGCATTGTGTGGCCCAGAGTGCTTCATAGGCTGTGGGTGTTCTTCCTCCGCAGATGTGTGAGAATGTGAACCTTCACTGAGCAGAATGCAGCAGGGAGGACTACAGGGAGAGAGTGGCCCAGGGGCGGGGGCAGAAGGGGCGAGCTGGAGAAAATCTGTGGGAGGAAATGTTTAATATTTTTCATTTTTAAATTATTGTATTTTAGTTCCAAATTCAGAAGTTACAGAGGGTTTAAAATGAAAAGTCTGTATTCCACACCTGCCCTCTAATCTCCATAGTGTGGGTCTGTGTCCACACGTAGTTTATGCATCCTTTTCTCTTATATAAAGAGTAGCATAACATTGGGCTGTTTCTAGCTTTTTCCACTTGATGTATTCTTTTTTTTTTTTTAATGTTTATTTATTTTTGAGACAGACACAGATCGTGAGTGGGGAAAGGGCAGAGAGAGAGGGAGACACAGAATCTGAAACAGGCTCCATGCTCTGAGTTGTCAGCACAGAGCCCGACATGGAGCTCAAACTCACAAACCATGAGATCATGACCTGAGCCAAAGTCGGATGCTTAACCAACTGAGCCACCCAGGCGCCCCCCACTGATGTACTCTAGATTAATTTCCTATTGGTCCCTAGAAAGCATCCTCATTTTTTAATGATTTTTTTAAATATATATTTTGTAACGTTTATTCATTTTCAAGACACAGAGAGAGACAGAGCATGAGTGGGGGAGGGACAGAGAGAGAGGGAGACAATCTGTAGCAGGCCTCAGGCCCTGAGCTGTCAGCACAGAGCCTGATGCAGGGCTCGAACTCACGGAGCACAAGATCATGACCTAACCTGAAGTCTGACACTTAACCGACTGAGCCACCCAGGCATCCCAATGATTTATTTATTTTTGAGAGAGTCGGGGGGACAGAGGATCTGAAACCAACTCTGCTGCGCTGATAGCAGTGAGCCCAATGTGGGACTTGAACTTCAAGAACCGTGAGATCATGACCTGAGCTGAAGTCGGAGGCTCAACCAACTGAGCCACCCAGGCACCCCCCCACCGATGTACTCTAGATTAATTTCCTATTGGTCCCTAGAAAGCATCCTCATTCTCTTCTGTGGCTTCAGTGTCTTCCATTGTGTGGTCTTACAGTATTTTATTTAACCAGTCTCTTACTGATGGATGCTTAGATTATTTCCAGGCTTTTGCTATTATAAATAATGCTATAGTGAATAGTCTTACGCAGAGTGTATTTGTAAGAATAAATTCCTAAAAGCGGAGGTGCTGGGTCAAAGGGTACCTGCATTTATAATGTTGATAAATGCAGCCAAATTGCTCTTCGTGGGGGTGATGCCAGTGTGTGCTCTCACGCCCTGGCCCTGAGCCCATCTCCCCTCTTGCCTTGGCTGGTACAGTGAGCTGTCCGATGTCCTGACCTCTGCCAGTCTGATAGTTTAAAAACTGTATCTTAGTGTAATTTTCATTTTCATTTTTCTCATTATGAATGAGGTTAAGTAGGTTCATATGTTTGATCGTTTGACTCTTTTCATATGAACCTTCTTTATATCTTTTGCCCATTTTTCTTTTCGGTTATTGATCACTTTTCTTATTGATTTGTAAAGAGCCCTTCATGTATTAGGGAAATGAGCCCTATTAGTTATAAATACACCTCCCCCTCCCCCAGTTTGTGATTTATCTTTTATTTACATTTTCTGCCATGCAAACATTTTTTTAGATTGCATGTAGTTGAATTTATCAGCTTTTTCCCATGTTTTCTACATTTTGCATCGTGCTTAGAAAGTCCTCAGAGAGGGCTGTCTTGGTTGAGCTTGCTCATACAGCCAAGCAGCCACTAGAAAGATGGGCCTGAAATTCAGACGAGAAGACACGTTTGAGAAAGAGATTGGAAAGTCCTCAACGAAGGTGGCATCCATGCAAGGAACAAGCCGGCGTGAGGGAGGAAGCCACCTGAAGCAGGGGAAGGGGATATTCGGGGTGGAGGAGGTTGGGGGCAGTATGGTGCCCTCACTACCACTGAGGCCCTTTGATTCTGCAGGTCAGATGAGCGTAGGTTTGAGTGTCAGGCTGGAACTGCCCTAGGAGGCCTTTTTGCTGCCCCTGGCACACGCCCTCACCTATGGTTTGAGATGTGTGGGCAGGGACCAGACAGGGTCCCCTCTGAGAGGTCTCGCCTTCCTCGTTGCCTGGATGGGAAGTGCCAAGTGTAGGCAGGTCTGCCTGACTGTTCTGGTCCTTCCCTCCGAGGGCCCCAACAGTGACTGCTTTCCCCCACCCCCACCCAATGCTTTCCTCAAGAGAACCCAAGGACCGAGAGCCAAGCCGGCGATTGGCCACCCGCACCCCCCCCAGGAGAAGGAAGGGCTTCTGTGAGTGCTGTCAAGAGGCCTTTGAAGAGCTCCACGCGGTGAGCCTTCCCTGCCAAGCAGCTGCTCCCAGGCTGCTCTGACCGCACTTTTCCTACCCGCCTCCACCCCACTCGCATCTCACCCTGGCCTTGACTAATGCCCTGTGCCCCTCTCACCCCGGGCAGCATCTCCAGAGCGCCCAGCACCGGGGCTTTGCCCTAGAAGCCCACCCGTATGCAGAAGTCGATCGGGTCATTGCCCAGCTCGGCCACAGCTTTGCTGACACCCCCTCGCAGGCCAGCCTCCCCAGGTGAGCACCATGAGCGGCCCTGCTGGCATGGTGGGCACTGCCGTGTCCTCACCGTCCTGCTGCTGCCCACTCCAGAGGGGAAGGAGCCAAACAGGACCAGGGATTGGTGGCGGTTGGAAGCCCTCCATTTGTGGCTTCAGCTGATGGGGACTGGGCCAGATCAGCACATGGCTCCCATCCTGATGCATAGCCATCGCCATGGTTGTGTGGGTAGGGAGGGCATCTCGGCAGTGGCTGCTCCTGGCATGTGCCTGCTGATGTCCCTGTGTGGCCTTCTAAAAGTAGCGAGGGGGATTCCTGGGTTCCTCCCAGACAGGTAAGATGCAGTATCTTTCAGCCTCTCTGTAAGTTACCCCCAGAAAGGATTGCAGGGGGATCTCCAGCCCAGCTTTCTCTGCTGCCACCAGCTTGCTGTGGCTTCTTTCCTCTTGACCCAAGTCTTCACCTTCCCGGGCTCAGCTTGGAGAGCCAGGCTCTGTGCTGCATTCTCCAGCCGCCAAAGGGCACAGCCTCTGCTGTGGAATTATTAAATGGAACAGCCTCTAACCTGTTCCTCTGGCCAGCCCTGACCACAGGCCACAGAGCCAAAAGAGACGCAGACAGCACTGGCCACTACTGCAGGGGCAGCCCGAGAGCAAGCCTCTCACAGAGCCCTAGAGCGGGCCACTCTCTTCATGCTAAAACTGAGAAGGGTAGTGCCATGCATGCCCCACCCACACCCTGCCCTCAGCCCTGACCCAGAAAGATCCCAACTTGCCACCTGCTCTGGAGTTGAGCCCTGAGGCCCAATGTTTCTGTCCCGCAGGCAGCCAGGCTCCCCGTGTTCAGATCATGACCTGCTGTGTCCTGAGACTCCGCCTCCTAGCCAGCCCTGCCATCCCAGGGCAGCATCTCCCAGGATGAAAGAGGAAGACGAGCATCAGGCCCCAGGCACTCCAGAGCAGGATGGGACGGTGGGCAGCATGAAGGCAACCGATGAACCTGTGGGGGCTGGTGAGATGCTGGGACCAGTAGCAAGCTGCCAGGAGCTGGGTGGGTCAGTTGATGTCATTGCAGACCCCCCAGAGACACCAGTGTCCAGGAGCCCTGCACACCAGAGCCTCTTGACAAGCTCTGGTTCTACAGAACTCTCTGGCTCGGATGTCGCACTTTTTGGCCACAAGCGGAAGATTCGGCTCCCCAGTGGCAATCCTGAAAAGAGGTCAGGGGTCTCCCGGCCACAGGCCTCATTCTTTGTTCCAAGAGCCACCAGCCCTTGTGGCGCCAGGACAGCCAGTGGCGGGCACCCCCTCTTCCTTCCCCCTCCTGATTGTGAGCACAGGCCTCTGGCCCCTCTCCTTCCCTGGTGCCACCCACAGACCTGCCTCCCCCTCCCCACAGATGGGCCAGCAGAGTGCTGGGCCACACAGCCCCCTTGGCCAGGGGAGGACAGCCCCCTGGGATCTGAGGATTCTGAGTGTGCCGCCCCTGGCCCTGGCTGACCAGCTCCCTAGCTGCCCTGTGGCTCCAGGCCAGCTGTCAGCCCACCTGCACTCAGCAGCTGACGTGCAGCCTGCAGGAAGACCCGCAGAGAGCCCGTCTACCTCTGTCCCCTGCTCTCAGCCAGCGGGGGAGCCAGCTGCTCCCAATGGTTCTGGGCCTCCCAGCCTCCCTGTCTCAGCCCTAGCCCAGTGCCAGCAGAGAACTGATACCATGAGTCTCCTGGGGGCACGCAGTAGCTCTCTACTTGAGGGCCAGATACACAGAAGTTATACTCTGCTGAGTGCTGCACAGCCAGCAGAGGCCAGACCAAGCACAGGGAGGACAGCACCTCAGGGCCTCCCCACCAGAGCCAGAAGAGCCGCTGGCCTGGCCTTTGAAGTCCCAGAGAACAGCAGTTGTCATGGCCAAGCTCTGTAGGCTCGACAGAGCCAGTCCTCCCACTCACTGGGTCTTAGGTTAGGACCAAGAGAGTCTGGGCTGGGGGCTGCCCTCTACCCCTTCCTCCAGCCAGCTCCCTGACCAGGCAGCAATCTGATGGGCTTGCTCATCCCTGCCAGCTGCCCACACCAGGAGGCAGAGGCAAGGTTGGCATAGGGAGGGACCACAAAGCATCTAGAACGGCAGGAGCCCTGGCCTGGCTTCCTGTCCCTCTGAAGGTACTTGCCTCTTGCAGAGCCGAGTTTTGGTGTTCCCCACCCCCACCCCAGCCTCCTTTCCCAGGAGCATGTGGCTCTCCTGCTTTCTGAAATGCCTGTTTGTCCCCTCCCCCAGCCCCCCACGCTTGTGCACACAGATCCTCAGGAACATACGAAGCAGAGGAGGGGCTGGGCTGCAGCACCTCCAGAGCTCTCTCGCCCCCCTGCATTTGGTGGGAGCCTGGCGCTGAAATGACCTTTCTCCTGAGCCCAGGATATGGCCAGAGCCCCCTCTGGGGACCCTTCTGCTCTTCCCTGGCTGCCCTCTGCCATTTCTGCTGTTCCAGGGTCGGGATTCACCTGCCAACTTCTGCATCACCCTCTTCTCTCCCTCCTTCCCCAAGGACCTCCCCCCATTTCTTTCAGCCAAGCCATTAATCTGGAGACGAGATGGGTTTGCTATTGATTCTTTGGCCACTTTTTTTTTTTTTTTTTTTTTTTACATTTTGTGCTGTGGTTCTTCTCACCCTTCTATGCGTCTGTGTGTTTGTTTCTTTAAATGTTGAAGCTACAAGAAGCCTGGTGCTATTCTGTGTCTCATTTTGGAGGAAGAAAGGGGGGCCTCGCTGTGGGTGAGGACCTGAGTTGTTAGTTTGGAAATAGAGCAACTGTGTGTACAACCCTCATAGAGGTCATGTTTGGCCTTTTTATGCCATTCCTGTTAAATTTCACAATTAATCTTGGTTCAGGAACTGTAAATAAATTTGTTAATAACAAATAGCAAAGGGATAGGGCTGGAATGCAGTGTGTCAGGCCTTGATGTGCCCTCCAGTGACCCAAAGCAGGACTCAAGCCCAGCAGATGTGGACAGAGTAAGTGGATGGCCAGATAGGAGCCCCCTGCAAGTGGGAGAGCGTATGTCACAGCCTCTGAGGGCCAAGGGGAGGTCAGGCGGCATCTGTCCAGTCTCTGGTCACTCATTTGGCTCTGCTGCTAAAGGGGGCCCCAGGAGACCTGAGGCTGGACAGATGGGTGCTGCCCTCAGTGGCTCCTTGGCATGGGGACTATTCAAACCCCTTCCACTCCTCTGCAGATGACCTTGACTCAGACTCCACAGGCATTGCTTCTCCTTGCTCCTGATCCCCTTTCCACATCCAACTCCTACAAAGGAAGCAGTGTCCTTCCTTCCTGTCACTGTCCCTGCTCTACACCCAGCCAGCCTCATCAAATTCCTTTTCTTGGGTTTGCCATCTCTTCCCTCTGCCCTAAAACTCCATCCTGGAAAACACTTGCATTGATTCAGCAGGCTCCCCCCACTGTTCTCCAGCTCCTTCCTGCGGTCTACAGCCACTGCCTCCATGTCTGCACCTTCTTGCCCTTCCAAACCCGCGGAGGCTCTGCCTGAAGCACTCCACTGGGCTTGTCCCTTCCAAGGTCACCGCATAACCTGATAATTCTCAAAGGCAGATTCACTTTCTCCTTTTCCACCTTGAAACCTGGCTCCCCTGCTCGACCCCACTCTAGCCTGGTCCTCCCCTCCCCCAGCCTCTGCCCTCTTGTACCAGCCTCATTCAGCACAGACCTCAAATGTCTGCCCTGAGTCAGCTCCTAGAGCCCTAACCAGCCCTCTAACACCCCTGCTTCCCCGACCTGGGCCTGGGGGACCTTTGTCCTCACCTCTGCACACCTTCACAGATGTGACCTGGGTGGAGAAAGCTCCACCCAGACTCCTTTTCTGAATTCTACTCTCCACCTGTGCAAGGTGGGAAGGCAGGGAATCTAGCCACACCCTGACTCGGTGTGTCTGGGGGGTCCCTTTACTAATCTGGGCCTCCGTTTCCTCATCTTTCAGTGAGGGGCTTAGATGACATGACCTTCAAAAGTCCTTTCCAATAATAAAATGCCCTGATGGCCACCGGCTCCCTTAGATCCCTCTGTCCTTGCCACCACCACAGACCTACTTACCCAAAGACTTGTTCCTCCTTCCGAGACCGGCTCCCCTTCCCCCTTTGTCCTGCGCCTCTCCTGGTGCCCTCTACCTCAGCTTCTCCCATCAGGCTGAGGTCCTCCTGGTCACTCTCCCTGATGCCCATCCTCTCCTTACAGCCACCCTATCTCCCTGGTCTCTGACACCTCCTGTCCCCAGACCAGCCAGGCTGGTCCCTTGTCTGGCCACCGTGGGCACTCCGGCCCTGAGGCTGCTCTCTGACACTGACCTGGAATCCCCCTCGACAACAGCAAGGATGCCCTATGATTCAAGGTCCAGATTCCATACTCTGAGAATCCTATAGTGTAAGTCACACAGGCCTGAGTGCGCTTCCCAGTCCTTCCCTTAACTCTGACCTGGGGCAAGGCTTCTGAGATGCTGTTTTCTTAAGCTGAAAAACAGAGATAATGGTAGTTTCTGCCTTACTAGGAAGTCACAAGAATTAAATCTGGTTATGATGTTATAAACATTCAACAAACTAACTTTTTATCCTCCCCTCCCCTCTGCAACATGTACCTGTGAGGCCTCTCTTTTGGACCTTTCAACAGAGCTCATTTTCACTAATCTCCCACCTCATGACCTATGGCCCTATCTCCTTGTGTACTTGTGGGTGAAGCTGCTAAGGGGTTCTGTGAGACGCCCTGTCCCCAGGCCCGCCCCCACTTTTCCAACAACTGGTTCTCCACAACCCGAGAAATCCCATGTGAGGGGGAGAGAGGGGAGTGGGGTATATGCCACACCCCCCAACCCCGGCATATTGGGCCCTCGGGAGCATGACTATATTTGTGCCCTACAAACCTCTCAAAGGATGGATGCCCCTGGGACCCCAGGCTCCTCCAATTCCTCCCTGAGCTTGAGATTGCAGGAAGGGTTCTCAAAGACAACTGAGAGGGAGGAAGGAGCACTAGACTTCCCTCGGGAAAGGTCTCATCAGGTGAGGAGAGTGGTTCTTTCCCAGTGGGAAGGACAGGGCACTGGGCTGGGATCTGGGAGGAAGCAGAAGGACTTTCTGGTCCTGATGGTCTGGGCGTTTTCGCTGCTCCCCACCCCTCAGCATCCTGTCAAAGGCAGTCTCTCCATGTGCAGGGTAGAGGGCCCCAAGACCCCAAGCCACAAAGGAGTCCCTTGGGTCTAGGACAAGGGCCAGGAAGCTGTTTTTCTCCATGGCACCTTCAGGGCCACATGGATGGTGTGAGCCCAGATCGAGGGAGCATTTCTGTACACCAGGTGCCGCTCTGAGGATTTGACGCCAGCCACTCATCTACCCCCTGCAACACTGTCGCGAAGGGGCATTCTAACCCCCATTTCACAGATGAGGAAACCGGCCTGGGGAGACCGGGAGACCTGCTCAAGGTCACATAGCCCTTAACCAGGACTGGGACATCAGCTGGTTGCCTGAAGCCCTAAGTCCTGCTCTTCACGTGGCCCCACCCTGCCCTCGCCTGGCGTGGCCTCTGCGGCAGGCCTCGAAGCCTGGGCATGGGGCCTGGATAGACTCCGTTGGCAGGAATTCCCACCCACCATGTCTTCCAGGATAGAGTTTTTGGGCAGAGGGAAGGAGAGGGGCCAAGGGCAGCAGACACCCCTCCCTTACCTGCAGCTGCTGGGACTACATCTTGGCCCCACATCAGCCCAGCTTGGCCCCTGTGCAGGAAAATTTGAGGGAAGAACTGGCTGGAGGGCAGGACTTCAGGGAAGGAGGCCCCAGGCCTCTCGGTGGTAAGGGCTCCTGGAGGAGGGCTGGGGGTGGGGACCAGAGCCTAACAGCTCCCTCAGCAAGAGTGAACCAGAGGGTGGCCATCAAGACAGAATAGTGACCACCAGTCTCTGATTTCCAGAGTCCCGTCCTCCTCCTGGAGCAAACAAGCAATGGGCAGAAGGGACCAAAGTAGCCCTCCATAGCTGTGTACTGGGGTAAGGATTCTCCCAGGGAGCCCCTGGTGTGAAGAGATGCTACCTCCACAGCTCTTGACCTCAGGAGAGAAGGTGGGTGAGAGAAACAGGCAGGCTCCTGTGTGGGAGAGGTGTGAAGCTTGTAGCAGAAGCAACACAGGAGTCACAGGAGCGGGAAGGTGGGACCTCAGCCTCGAGAGTGAGGTGCGCTCAAGGGAGGGTCAAGATACCAGCTGAGCCTGCTTGAAGCGGCCCACCCAGGGAGAAAAGGGGGCTGTTGGGGGTCATGGGGCCATATAATTGAGCTACCATGGGAGCTGGCTCAGAATACCACCAGAGAAGAACCAGTTTGGGGGCCAGGAAGAACTCTCAACAGGAACCTCAAGGAACCAGAGCCACAGAAAATGGTAGCAATGTGCCTCGACCAGGCCCAGGCCACAGACTGAGCATGCTGTGTGGTCTTGGTCATGCTGGGGGAGGGGATCCAGACTCCCCCAGGCCCAGTGCCCTCCACTGTGCAATGACAAACCCCACCTATTCTTCTGGGAGGCACACAAGATTGGGGCTCACTGATGTGGCCCTGGAACTGGTGGGACAAGATAAACACTGGTGTCTGGAGGAGTCAGAGAGTGGAAGGTGGGATAAATGGCCACTCACTGCCAGCTCTTGGACTTTGGGAAGCTCACATGGGTACCTCTTTCTTGGAGTCTCGGGTTCCCCACCTGTGAAACGAAAACACTCTCTCCTTCCTGACTGAGTTCCTAAGGAATATCACATAGTAGGTCCTCATTCCTGGGAGCCCCTACACCCTGAAAGAGGTTTCCTAGATGTCTCCAGAGTGAAGGACCAATCGGCTCAGCCTTGCCGAGTATCTGGGTCTGGAGTGGCAGGTGGTTGTTGGGGGTAGTCACCCCGTTTCCAGCATTGATGTCAGCACCTCCCAGGAAATTGCCTTCTCACCTCTCCTGGGCCTAAAATAGAGCTGGGGGGGGGGGGTGCAGTCAGGAGCCAGAAACAGCTCCCCCATCCCAGGCAGAGGCCCTGGGTCCCTAGGGAAGCAGAGGACCCAGGAAGGGATTCCTTGCCTCCACTCCACTCTGCAGTTACCTGTGGCCTCCCAGTGTAGGTTTGAGGATGCTCTGGTCTTGAGCACAAGGTCATGGTGGGACCTCACCAGCAGTGCCCGAGCCCTACCACACCCCCATCCATCTCAGGTCTCAGGCTCTTGAGATCCCTAGCTGAAATCAGAGATCCCAGCCCCCCCGTATGGGTGGGGGTCCATCTTACCCAGCAGCCCAAGAGCACTAGGGGGCTCAGTGGGAGAAAAGGTTGGAAGGTCAGGTAGGTTTGCAGACAGGGTAACCTTGTCTGGCCAAAGAGTGGAAGACAGAGGGTGGGTGTTTCCAGAGGTGCCTTCTCCTCAAAGATTTGGGCTGGCAAGGGAGGGGCAGGAATGAGGTATGCTAACAGCATGTAAATGACCTGGCTATTTTATATATTTAGGGGATAGAATTGGGGTATCCTGTGTGAGGGATTCAGGAGCCCAGAGTTAGTAGACCAGCCCTTGCTGGTGGCTCTGGTGACTGCAATCCCCAAAGCCCTCCTGGAGGCAGGAGCATCTTTGGCCTGGAAAAGGAGTCAGCAGGATGGAAAGGGGTCTGGACCCAGGGTGTGGGACGACTCTGCAGTGACCTGCTCTCCTGTGGGTGGGTGAGAGATCCCTTCGGTCCCGTCGCTGGTCCTCTAAACTTCCCAGCTCTAACAGCCTTCGACCGGGGACCTCGTGTCTGGGTCCAGGGAAACCCCTTCCTGGGTACCACGCCGGAGGGGCGAACCTGAGCCGGCAAGACACGCCCCCGACCCCCGACCGTGCGGTCCCCCAGACTGGCCGCCTCGGGGTCAGAGCCTGGCGTCCCTCTGTTTCCCGCCTTCCCCCCTACAAACCCAGAGGTCCTCGGAGCGAGGGATGGCCAAGGCAGGGGCCGCGAGACCGGGACGGGCGCGCCCCGCCGTGCACCTGCCGAGGGCCCCGAGGAGCCGCGGGAGGGCCGGTCTCCGGGCGGCGCCTCTTTTGTCCTCCCGTCGCGGCGGCCCCGGCCCTGGCCGGCTGGGGTGAGGCGGGGGCGGGGGAGCCCGGGGGGCGGGGGCGGGCCCTGGGCTCACGTGCTCGCCGCTCGGCTCTTAACCCGGCCCGCCGCCCAGCCGGGATGGCCGCGGCCGG
>NW_024412420.1:17975246-18060712 GCF_014898765.1 Herpailurus yagouaroundi
CCCGCAGCCGCGCCTCCCGCCCGCGCCTCCTCCCGCCCTCGCCGCGCCGCTCGCAGCCGCAGCCCCCGGAGCCGGAGGATTATGAGCGAGCCATGAGGCGGCTGCGGCGCTGGGCGTTCGCGGCGCTGCTGCTGCTGCTGCCGCTGCTCCCCCCGCCCGGTGAGTGCCCCCGGCCCCGGCCCCCGCGCCCTCCCTGCCCCCGCCCCGGGTTTTGCGGCGCTTTCTGCTGCAGCCACATTTTCCTGCAGTGCTCGGGGTGACAGCCTGTCCGATCGCGGGGGGGGGGGGGGGGGGGGGGGGGGGGGGGGGGGGGGACGGAGGGCGCGTGCACCCACCTGTCCCCATCTGGCCCGCCCCACCGCGGCCAGCCCCCTGCCGCCGGCCAACGGACTCTGCAGGTCTCTGCGGGTGAGGGGGGGCAGTCGTGACAGGCGGGCGGGAGGAAAGCTCCTGGCCCCCTCCCCATCAGGCTCTTCCTCTGCAGGGGACCAGATCCGCCCAGCTCCAAGGGGCACACCAGAGTGGGGGATGAAGTGTGCTCACCCCAGTCCCAAGTCTCCTGCCCCTCAGTGGGCATCCGCCTGCAGCTATGGCCTTGTCTCCTCAGGTCTTGGGACCCGGGGTCCTGTCGGAGCTCTGCACTGGCGGGTCTCACCCCAGTTGGGGAGTCCGGAAGCCCCTGAGGTCACAGAGCCCAGTCGTCTGGTGGGGGAGAGCTCCGGAGGAGAGGTCCGAAAGCAGCAGTTGGACACCAGGGTCCGCCAGGAGCCACCAGGGGGCCCGGTGAGTGGCCCTGGGTGTGAGGCCAGGGGTCTGGAGCAGGCCTGGAACCCAAGGAAGGCCACCAGGCAGCCAGGGTTTGGGCACCTCCCCAAGAAGCCGGCTCCCGCAGCTTCTCCTTCTGTATAATGGGTGCTGGAGCCCACTAGTGGGGAGCACCCACCTGCCTCACTCCAGGCCCCCTCCAATCATCATGGGGATCCCCTGTCCTCCGTGGACCCTGGAATGCCCAGGGTACAGTCCAGCCTTGGGTCAGGGTTCCACCAGCCCCCACTCCTCTCCTGCCAAAGCAAGTGGTTCTACACCAAATTGGGCTTGGGCAAGGCAGTAGGGGGCAGGGAGAAGCAGCTAAGAGCTCCATCAAGGATTAGGGCTCCTGTTTCTCATCACAGCCACCCTCAGTGGGCTTTCTTGGAACAGCTCAGTGCTTGATCCTGCCTCAGTTTCCCCTCTGTGCACTGATAGGCTTGTCATTCTCTTTCCTGTCCTCGCCCGAGGGTGGGGCCTTGGGAAAAGGCTTGGAGGTCCTAAGCTCACCCACAAATGCCAGCTCCACCCGCCCTCTGTCCCTTTCAGCTGCCAGGCCCCTCCTGCCTCCCAGAGGAAAGTTAGGAATGAAGGAGATTAATTGCAATTAATAATTAATTAATATCATGTGAATAATAATTACCCAGATGGAATATTCATTCAGCACGGCTTGGCTCTCCAGGAGCTGGAAGCGGAAAGTTAGCCAGGCCAACTGGGGGCGGCGGAGGGCAGGATGGCAAAGGCCTGGCGGAATTAGGAGGTGTAGAGGAGAGATTCAGAGGAGGGGTACAACCGTGGTCTGGGAAGTTTGGCAGCTGGGAGTGGTGGGAGGTAAATTGGGCTGGGCAGAGGGAGGAAGGAGGGAAACGGAGGCTAGCATTACAGACATCTGTCAGACTGGCATCTGGCCCTGCCTAATGTACTTGGTTAAAAGCCCTTAGGGGAGGTGGAGGGGTTTGTGGGGGGGAGGGGTGGGGGGATACTCGGGAAATGGAATAGAGCAGGAAGGCAGCATGCATAATAGATGGACCATCACTCAAGGCAGTGAGGAAGAGGGTGGTTAATGGTCCTGAGCAGGCAGGCCTGGGTGGGGGTGGGGTGGAGTGGGGGTGGAGCAGGGGTGAAAGAGAAGGGGTTGGAGGCTGCCTTCAGTGTCTGCCCAGGCTCCCTGGGGGTGGGCCGCAGGGATGGTTCCAAGGCCAGGGATGGGGTATCCTGGCTGGGTTTTGTCCCTGGTCCAGCTTTCATCCTTGATGTCACCCCCATCTGAGAACTGTGCACCCAAGCCTGTGTTGGCTAGGAGTTGACTGCTCAGCCTGACTACTGGGTATGCAGGCGACAGGGGAGTCTCTTTGGGTGTCGTTCTGCTGGCTGAGTGGGTGGCATGTGTGCATTTGTGATATGTGTGTGTGACCAAGTCTGAATATGCCCAACAGGGTGTCTGAGGGGGTGAGGTTAGGAGTGGAGGGTTCTGTGGATCTATGGGGCTGTGGTCACCTCCAATGGGGGTCTCTCTAGCATTGAGCCTTCCCAGAGACCTCCCTGCAGCCTCCCCAGGGGACGTAGTCATAGCCCTGCCTTATCTGTACCTCAGTCTCCCCTGGGGTAGAATTCTCACAACTCTATAAGGCAGGTAACTTTTGCCTGCCCATTTTACAGATGAGCAAACTGAGGCTCAGAGAAGTTGAGTAACTTGCTCAATCAGATCTTTTTTTTTTAATTTTTTTAATGTTTGTTTATTTTTGAGAGAGAGACAGACAGAGCACGAGCGGGGGAGGGGCAGAGAGAGAGGGAGACACAGAATCCGAAGCAGGGTCCAGGCTCTGAGCCATCAGCACAGAGCCCGATGCGGGCTTGAACTCACAAGCTGTGAGATCATGACCTGAGCCGAAGTCAGATGCCCAACAAACTGATCCACCCAGGTACCCCAGATCTTTTTTTTTTTATGTTTATTTATTTATTTTGAAAGAGAGAGAGAGGGAGAGAGCAAGGTAGCTCAAGCGGAGAATGGGCAGAGAGAGATGGAGAGGGAAAGAATCCCAAGCAGGCTCCATGTTCAGCACAGAGCATGATGCAGGACTTGATCCCACGACCCTGGGGTCATGACCTGAGCTAAAATTAAGAGTTGGACACTTGGGGCGCCTGGGTGGCTCAGTCGGTTGGGCATCCGACTTCAGCTCAGGTCATGATGTCACAGCTCGTGGGTTCGAGCCCCACATCGGGCTCTGTGCTGACGGCCCAGAGCCTGGAGCCCGCTTCGGATTCTGTGTCTCCCTCTCTCTCTGCCCCTCCCCCGCTCATGCTCTGTCTCTCTCCTTCAAAAATAAATAAACATTTAAAAAGTTAAAAAAAAAAAAAGAGTTGGACACTTAACCGACTGAGCCACCCAGGCGCCCCTCGAAGTCAACCAGATCTTTAAGCAGTGGAGTGATTCTCTCCCAGACCCGGTACTTCCCACCACAAGGACTCTCAAGTTCGGCACAGGGGCAATCCCACGTGTCCAAAATATTTCCCCCTGACTGGAAGGACACTTTGCAGCCCTCTACCTCCCACCTGGCATTTCTCCCTGAAGCACTTCTGGCCGCGGCACGTACGGGGCTGATGATGGAGCCCGTGCAGCACTGAGCCCATGTCCCAGCAGGAAGTGCCACACCCTGGCGCTGCTGGACTGAGTCCGAAATTATTGCGTTGGTTTGGAAACTCAGGCTGAGCAAGGTGTTGAGCCAGCAGCAAGATCTCTATTTGCTGCAGGTCATGTGGCGAGTCTGGGGGCACACACTGGCCAGCGGGGTGAGGATGATGGGGCTTTGTGTGCTCACCTGCTCTGGCCTCGGGCCAGTCATATCAACTGTCTGAGGCCTAGCTCCCTGAGCCCTAAAACCAGGATGATTTATGATAACATCAATCTCAGCATCACTCACCTCCAGAAGGTGGCGATAGGAAAGGGTTTTGTGTGCTGAGGGCTCCTGGTTTTTGTGGGGAATTGTGGGGGAGAGAGAAGGTAGCCAGGAAGGACTTTAGAAGCTAGAGATATTACAATTGCTGGGCCCTTACTGGGGCAGACACTGTTATGCCTTTAGATATATTGATTTTATGTAATGCTCATCACAGCCCTAGGAGATGGGGCTGTCGCTATTCCCATTTTACAGGTGGGGGGAGACAGGCACAGAGAAGTGAAATAACAAGCCCAAGTCACACAGCATTAAGTAGCAGAGTCAAGATTGATACACTTGGGCCGGCCTGCCTCTCTCTCAGGGGTATAGTGAAGAGGGCCACAGGGGTCCCTTTGCCCTCTTTGCCACTGATCTCAACACCTCACTTCTGTCCAGTTTGGAAGAAAGCTGGGCCTGAGGCCCAGAGAGGTGGGGGAGCTTCTGGAAGTGCAGAAACCTGTGGTCACAGGGAGCCTGAAGCTGAAGGATGAGGCAAAAGAATAAGCAGGGCCACCGTGTACAGTTGGGCTGGTTGTTCACTGCACAAGGGTGCCCCAACAAGTAGACTGAATGAAATCTGTGGGCTCATGAGGCTACATGTGTTCCAAAGGGACTCTTCTAAACCACACAGAGCTGCTGTGTGGGTCATGCCTGCCCCCTGGGGAAACCCAGACTCCTTCAGAACCAAGAAAAGGGCAGGATGTGGGGGAAGCAAACAGGATGGGGGTGGAGAAGTTCCAGCCTCCAGGCCTAGGAGATAGACTTATCAGAGCCAGCTGGAGGAGGGGGGATCCTAGTCACTGGGCTGAGCTCCTGTGAAAGCTGTCCAGACCAGCATTTACTGGAAATGCTACCCTGGAAGCCCTCTGCTGAGGGTGTGTGTTTCAGTGTTTGTGTTTTCTTGCTGGAGGGGGTCAATTCAGCAAGGCTCAGTCCCCTGCCCTTGCTAGATGGCAGTCATTGCAGGGAGCCACCAGGTCTGTGCCTGGAGCCCTAGTACCCCACTGGGGTTATGGCCATGCAGCCAAGGTCACAGCTCTGTCCTGGGATTGGAGGCAGGAGACGGTTCCTGGGAGGGGGCTGGTGGCCGGAAGCTGCCTCTGGGACTTGAGCTGAGCCCAGCTTGGTCTGGAAGGGTGAGGGCTGCGAAGAGAGATCATTCACGCAGGAGGTTAAGCTTGGGTCTGAAAGGCTTTGGGGAGGACAGCCTTGGTGGCTCCTGGCCCCACTGCTTTTGACTGAGTGACCGGGGTCAGCCACTGCTGCCTTCTGAATCCCACCCCCTTCATCCATAAGATGGGGCTGATAGTCGTCTCTCCTTTGCCAGGCTGCGTGGAGGATTCGAGGAGTTGATGTTTGTCAGATGTCCTGCCTGGGATTTGGCGAGAGCAGGTGTTTAACATCTGTAAGGCCTGCCCTCGCTCCTGCGTGTCAGGGGCAGGGTGCTGGGCAGCTGGCACCAGCTTGAAGGCTGGTGTCTGAGACAGAAGCCAGGGCATTTGGGGGTTACCTGTCAGGCTCCAGGTGGTACTGGTGGAGGGTGGGGACAATGTGGCAGGAGTCTTGAGTTCTCCCCGGCCAGACTGGCCTGTGGGCTTGGCCTTGCCTGATTACCCCTCCTGGCTGCGTACAGGGACCCAGTTGCCCAGAGTCTGTCCCCAGAGGGACTAATGACCCTCTAAGGAAGTGACTGTCATCAAAAATTTAGGTCAAATCCCATTATCAGAAAATTTTCAACCGTTCTCACGGTCTGGGATTCCCGCTGTCCTGTGGATCAATAGGGCCTCAGCACATCGTGGGGTGGGGGGGGTACTATTGTGGGGAGGGGATTTCTCCCTGCCTCTCTGGCTCCTTGCCATCTGCCACCACCCAGCCCATGTGGTTCATCTAGTCCTCAAAGCCCTGTTTAGCTGGAACATGTACACTCCATTTTTCAATAATTTTTCAATTATTACTAATCCTTGTGATAATTACATATTAAAAAGGGCTTCCATCTGATCTCCATGACAAACTCATTTTACCAATGGAGAAACTGAGGCTCAGGCCTTCTGATGCCTTTCCATTCAACGTGACTGTTGAGCCCACTGGGCAGGGAAAAAGGTAGGCACAGCCTGTGCTTCTGGGGACTAAAAGTCACCGTGCAAGAAGTTGAATCAGTGATCAGAGAAATAGACGTCCAGAACTGTGTGCTTAAAGGTCCAGGAGTAGTGGGGGCCACAGCCCTCTGTGGGTTGGGCAGTGCTGGCGTTGTAGACATAGTGGGGAGGAGAAAGTTATGGGAGGAGATGGAAGTTTGGGAGGAGATATTTGGGGTGACAGTTTGAGGGGCAGTGCTTGGACACTCGAATTTTCTGGAGTATCCGAGAATCCTCCAGATCCTCAGTCTCCCCCTTCCCGAGCCAGTGGTTCTGTAGGTCTAGGGTGGGGGCCTGGCATCTGTATTTGTGATTCTGGGACTTCAGTGGGATTTTTGCCTCCTTCTTTCTGCACCCCACATCTAGGTGAGCCTGACACGGAGCATAAGACAATGCCTAGGGGGGTGAACGGGCTGGTGACAAGGGAGCTTTAGGGAGGGCATAGTCACTGAAACCAGGTGGCCCCAGCTGCCATGGCAGACATGAACTGCAGCCCCAGGGTGAGATCTGACCCCGCACCTCCCCAGCATGGCCCTGGGCCAGTCACCTCCAAGTGTCTCTCCCTGAGCCTTGGCCTGCCATTTGTAAAATGAGCACCAGATGACCCGGGCGAGTTGAGATCAAATGAGCCAGGGCACGTGAGAGCCGGAGGCAAGAGCAGGGCACGGGGTCGAGGCCCAGCCGGCCAGTCACCAGCAGCGCTGAGCTGGGCACAGAGGAGGGCGGGTAGGTGGGGTGGGTGGAGGGGGACAGAAGGGGCTCCTGAGGGAGGGACTGAGGGATGATGGGCGAGGTCGGGGGCAGGTCAGGGGCAGGAGGCAGACCAAGCAAGGAGCAGTTTGGCTTTGATAGAACTCGGGCCTAAAGCTTGGCTGGGGGGAGGGGGTATTAGGACTCTGGTGCCAGCAGCAGCCCCCACCCCAGGTGACTGGAGAACAGAGGTCCTGGGGACCGAGGTGGGTTTGCCTGTTCTTTCTCTAACTGCAGACAGGGAGTGTCCCCATGAACCCCCTGCCCAGCTATCTGGTTTCCCTCCTCTTCCTCTACCACCCTTGATGGCTCCCCCAGCCCTTCCTGGGCCCAGCCCCCAGCCCCAAGAGCTGCTCTGGCTCTCGTCGGCCCCCGTGCCCTGTGCCCTGCTGGGGCAGGGGCAGTCCAGCCCAGGTTGGGCCTTACCGGGTGGGGAAAGAAGAGGCTGCAGGAAATGGTGGGGACAAAAGGGACCTAGTGTCTGCTCTTCCAACAGTCTGGGCTTTCCCCAGAGTGGGGGTCAGCTTGGTCTGCACAGAGATGGGGGAGGCCAGATGGTTAGCTTGCTGACTTCCTGTGTGGGGGAGATCCTGCTAGCACCAGGGCCGACCCTGCCAGAATTCTCCAGGCCCAGGACGACCCCCACCACCCAAAGCCAACCTCACAGCTTGCATCTGGGCTCATCTTACCATTTTCGTTGGGGAGATCTGAGGCTCAGAGAGGCTGCTGGATCATCCCTGAAGCTGCACAGCCTGAGAGAGTGGACTCAGGGCAAGGAGCCTGAACAGTCTGCACCTCTGGGTGGCCAACAGGGGCTTTCTGTCAGGGACAGAAAGAACAAGGAGGTACAGACTTAAGGGCAGGGAAGGGCAGAAGTAGTCTAGGCAGGGACAGGTGGGAAAGGCAGAGATAGACCAAGCCCAGGAGGGGAGAAGGAGGGCCGAGGGGGTGGGTGGGAAGGGTAGAGGCCCAGGGGCACGGAGGAAGCAGAGATGGGCTGGGCCAGGCCAAGGCAGGGAAAACAGTGACTCCTTGTCCTTGACTTTCTATTTCAATTCTGATCGACACTCTAAGGGCTTGGGATGGAGCTTGGAGCTCCAGTTGGCCTGGAATGGGGCAAGTCAGTGTCCTTGGCGCTCAGAGGGGCTGTCTACCTAGGCTCTGCGCCTTCACCCCCCCTCCCCCCATGACCTCTCATGGATGCTAGGCCATTTCTGTCTTACCTTATCTTATCTTTGGGGTGAGGAGGCCTTGGAAACTGTTTCTGTAGGCTTGAATCGCAGCTCCATGACTTCTTAGCTGCGTGACTTTGAACATGTTAGCCTCTCTGTGCTTTGGTTTCCCCATCTGTCAGATGAGGATAACAGTGGCATCCATCCCACTGGCTTATTATGAAGATCAGATATGATAATACTTGCAAAGTATTTAGAACAGTGCCTGGCACATAATAAATGCTCAATAAAAATGAGGAATCTAAGTGATTGATGAGGAAGCCAGGTAGGACCAGGCAATGAGATTCTGTGACCTTGGGGCTCCCTTCTATCCTGCAGCCTGCTCCCCACAAAAGAAAGGCAGCAGAGAAAAGCCTCACATCTGCATGGCCCAGTGCTGGGACCCTCACCTGGGGATCTGGATTTCAGTCTTAAATGAATATGGGGGTGAAGAAGACTCTCCAGTCCTTCTGGGGCCCTTGCTGTGCTTCCAGGTCTTTGTGAGACCTGATGCTTGGTGTGGGGACATGAGAGCGCAGAAGGCCAACTCATCCCCTGAGTCCAGACTCTCGTGCCCCCTCTTCTCTTGAGGTCACTGTTCCTCCAGGCATACTAGCTTCAGGCCTGGAGTCCTCACTTCCCACAGGAGCTGGGCGCCCAGACCTGGAAGGGCAGCCATCTTGCTCAGGCCTGGTATGTTGCCATGACAACCTGGAGCCTCCCACTGCAAAGGCCCCTCTGAAAAATTTATCAGGAAAACTTCCGTGTTTAAAAATTAACCACGGGATTGAAATATTAAAGATGAGCTGCTTTGGGCAAGGCAGAGGGCAAAGGACTTGGGGGTAGAGGAGCCAAGTTCTTCCCTCCTGACAGGATGGCATCTTCCCATCACCCCAGCTTCCAATTCTCACCCACGCCACCCTGTCTGCAGAGTCCGAGGCCTCCTCCGTAAATTGAGGCTGGGGCCGGGATACAGGAAGGGAGGGGCCTGCTTTACAGAGCCCAAGGATCACACTGCACCCCATCTCCAGCTTGCCCCTTTCCCATGGTACTTCTGGGGACTTCCCTTTAGTCCACGTGAGGAGGGGGGGCTGCCAACGGGGGGAGGGTGGTGTGAAGCAGTGGGCGGGCTGAGCTGCCTTCCATCCCCACTGCTTGGGTAGACTGGCCCCAGGAGGCACCTACACCAGGTGGATGGGCTGGCCCCTGCCCCCCGTGCTGCTCACAGTGCCCCGGGCCCAGAGGGTGGGTTGGGCTGTACCCAGGGGTGCGTTCTCCTGTCCCTGCTCCCAGGAAAGGCACAGGGTCTTTGGAGGAAGATGAGCTTGTACAAAGCATCTCCCACCCAAATCGATGGTCCCGTCAGCTGCTGGGCTGGGCCATCCCTTCCTCCCCAGTGCTACTCCCTATTCTGGGATTCCTCAGGTTGACTCCCCTCTGCCCTCTCCCCACCCCCAGCCTGTCCACCTGGCCCAGGTGAGTTTCGTCATCCCAGCCTTCAACTCCAATTTCACTCTGGACCTGGAGCTGAACCAGTGAGTGTGGCCGGGAGCCGGGGAGAAAGGGCAGCAGGCGGGTGGGCAAAAGCACAGCCTAGACGCGGCTGGGGGGGGGGGGAGGGGTTGGGGGCAGGGCCGGGTCCTGCGGCCTGAATTTGAACTGGGGCAGGACCCAAGCCTGACCCAACCCCAGCGGTGACCCCCCCTCCTTCCTCCCACCCCTTCTGTCTGTTTCAGTCACCTCCTCTCCTCACAGTATGTGGAGCGCCATTTTAGCCGGGAGGGGACAACTCAGCACAGCACCGTGAGTGCCTTGGGAAGGGGGCAGGGGAGGTGGGACGAAGAGACAGGTGGTCCCTGGAGATGGGATCCGAGGTACACCTATACTCAGGTGGGCCCAGCCCCTTTGGGGTCCTCCATCTGTCCCCACCACGGAGGCTCCCAGAGTCTGAGTCACCATGGCGAATGGCGTGGAGCCCGGACTCCCTTCACCCAGTTCCCAAGGTCTGACTCCCAGCCAGCCTCTCTACCTGACATCAAGGCTTTCAGGGACCCTCCCTGCTCCATGCCCCCCAGACTCTTCTAGGAGGGGACAGTTGGGGAAATGCCCTTCTTGCTCAGCACCAAGGCCTTGGGAATTCCTGGCTGCCTGGGACACCAGGGTCCCAGCCCCGGAAGCCCAGGGGCCTGAGCAAAGATGAATGAGTGTCTATAAATAGCCTCCTTCCTCCCCACCCCCAGCCCCGCACCCCTCAACCAGCCAGTTCAGTAACTGGAGCACAATTCTGCAGGAGCAGGGAGGGGGTGCTGGCCCCTCTGACCCAAGAGCCCCAGCCAAGTGGACACAGGCTGCTCACGGTTCCTCAGCCACAGACCGTGTCCAGAGGGGGTCCACGGAGGCAGTGGTGTCCGAGAACGCACTGTGTGTGCAGTTGCGTGTGTGTGCGCTGGGGGGCGGGGTGGGGGGTCCACAGCTTTCATCTGATCAAAGTGAGCTCATCTGTGGTAAGTGCTCAGAACAGTGCCTGGCACACGAGCACTAGCTCTTCTTGGAGGAATCTGTGAACCGTGCACCAGAAGGTTGAGAGCCACTGATGTAGTCCAGCTTCCTCATCTTGTAGGTGAGGTGAAGGAGGCTAGGAACTGGGAAAGGAGAGGGCTAGGAACTTGTCCAGGCGAAACAGCCAATTAGGAGCACACCCGGAGGGGAAGCAGGACCCCCAGGAACCGCAGCCACCTGCGCACCGAGCAGCTTTGGTGGCCCTGACCTCTCCTGCCAGGGCAGGGGGCATGTCTGCTCACCTCCTGCTCCTCCAGGGGGCCGGAGACCACTGCTACTACCAGGGGAAGCTCCGCGGGAACCCCCACTCCTTTGCCGCCCTCTCCACCTGCCAGGGGCTGCAGTGAGTATGGGGAGGGGCTGGGCGGCGGGAAGAGCCTCCAGCGCCGGCCTGGGGATGCATGGTGGGGAGCTGCACCTCTCTCTCCGCAGTGGGGTCTTCTCGGACGGGAACTTCACCTACATCGTGGAGCCCCGCGAGATGGCCAGGCCTCAGGAACCCCCCCAGGTGAGCCCCTCACAGTCCTCTGACGGCCCTCCTACGCACATCCCGATGGCTTGTCCCAATGGCTGTCGCTGCCTCCTCCCTTGGTAACCTCAGCCTTCCTGCCCTCCTCAGTCACCCCAGCTCTGGTTCCATCCCCCTGTGCCCTCAGCTCCAATGTCCCCTCTGTCCCTCAAGTAACCTCCCTTTGGGCTCCAGTGTCCTTTGCCCCTATCTCTCAGGGCGACCCCAGGTCTTGACCCCGGAATCTGAGCATCTGGGAGATCAGATCCGACATGGGAGCTCTGGCCAGTTCTGGGTCACCCTGGGGTGGGGTGGGGGGAAGGGCTGGAGCTGTCCCTCCCCATCTGGACTCAGAGCAGACCTGGTCAGCCCCCCAAGAACTAATTCCCCCTCATTGCAGGGACCCCTTCCCCACCTCATTTACCGGACCCCTCTCCTCCCAGCCCCCCTCGGATGCAGGGAACCAGGTAAGGGAGGGAAAGCGGGGCTGGGGAGGGGGCCGGCTGTGCCCCCCTCACCTGACCCCTTCCCCCAGGCTGCCTATTTGCTGCCCCTGCTCATTCTGCTCCTGTGAACCGGCCGAGGCTGAGAAGGAAAAGGCAGGTACGGGGGCCCGGACAGACCTCGGGCTGCAGAGACCTCAGGCTGCGGTCCAGAGCAGGACACCCCATCCAGGACTGGGGCAAAGGAGGGCTCAGACTGATGTGGCTGGGGGCCAGGGAACCATGCCCGGGAGGAAGCCCCCACCCCATCTCCTAACACCCGTGTCTACACCTGTCCACACTATGGACAAACTGAGACTGCCTGTCCTCATACCAAGGCTGGGGAGAGAGGGGATCCCCACCAGTGGGGGACTGGCATTGTCCCTGACTGGAGTTCAGCACCCTCGAGCCTGTCCATGGCTTGGCCCTGACGCTGGGCATGGAGGGGACTGATTCCAAGTGCCCACCCACCCCCCAGGTCCGCCGGGGCCACCCTACTGTGCACAGTGAGACCAAGTACGTGGAGCTGATCGTGGTCAACGACCACCAGCTGGTAAGATCCCCAGCCTGGGGGCAACTCTGGGAGGGGGGCACGAAGCAGCCTGGGCCTCCACCCACTCTCTTTCCTCCCAGTTTGAGCAGATGCGCCAGTCAGTGGTCCTCACCAGCAACTTTGCCAAGTCCGTTGTGAACCTGGCGGATGTGGTGAGCCGCCTCTCTTCCCTTCCCACTCCTCTGTCGCCCCTGCCCCAATGCCCCACCACACACAGGCTTTGGGTGAGCTTGGGGGGTGGGGGCCCTGTCAGCCTCGGATAGGGAGAGACAGACTGAGGCCCTCCCCCAGCCCTGTCCCCCCCCCCCGACACTCTCCTGCCCTCCAGCCCCACCCTCATCTTCTCCCTGAGCCCAGATGTACAAGGAGCAGCTCAATACCCGCATCGTGCTGGTTGCCATGGAAACATGGGCCGACGGGGACAAGATCCAGGTGCAGGATGACCTCCTGGAGACCTTAGCTCGGCTCATGGTCTATCGGCGGGAGGGCCTGCCTGAGCCCAGTGATGCCACCCATCTCTTCTCGTGAGTCCCGCAGCCCCCACATCCTGTCAGCCTCTCATGGTTGCTGCAGTGCACAGGGTTGCTGAACACCTGCTCTGCGTCAGGTGCCCTTGCAGGGCCCGGGCACTGGGCTCGCCTTGCACCAGCCCCCAGCCACTTGTCACAGGCTGGACAATGTCCCTTACATCTTAGGCTGATGCCCGTTTTCCCTGCCCCCCAGCGATCTTCCTCTGCCTATCATCTCCCTTTTGTCCCCTCTTCTCTTTTCAAACTGTCCCAGCATTCCTTCCTCAAGGACCCAATGCCCTAAAGAAGAAAAAAATCTGATAAAACTCCTTATGATTAGAGATGATCTTATAGGAGCCTCTCATTTGACTTACGGACAAACAGAGAGAGGAAGGGGCTTGCCTGAGGTCACACAGGCTGACAGGAAAGGCAGTGCTCACCTCCCCAAAGAAGGGCTCTAGTGTAGGAGGCTCCCCAGCCTCCCCTTCACAGCCTAGGGAAGGCACCATAGGCAAGGCAGGCGGTTCTCCTGACAATCCTCTCCCTTCCAGGGGCAGAACTTTCCAGAGCACCAGTAGTGGGGCCGCCTACGTGGGGGGCATCTGCTCGCTATCCAGGGGTGGGGGTGTGAATGAGGTAAGCAGTGTGGGGTATGGCTGGGGATGGGGGTTGAAGACAGGGACTGTGAAGGGCATGAGCCCTGTGCCTTTGGACAGATGTAGACATCTTTGTGTTCCATCTTCCTCACCTCAAGTACGACAACATGGGGGCCATGGCAGTGACCCTGGCCCAAACGCTGGGACAGAACCTGGGCATGATGTGGAATAAACACCGGAGCTCAGCAGGTATCAATGAAGACCCATGTGGCCCCACAACCAGCCTAGACCCACTCCCAGCAGCTCTAGAAGTGAAGAGAGTGTCCATGGGAGGGGGGCAGTCCTCCACCCTCCCTTATATCCACTTGGCTTACTCCTCAGGGGACTGCAAATGCCCGGACAACTGGCTGGGCTGCATCATGGAGGACACTGGGTGAGTTCTTAGGCACAAACTAGGGGAGGGTCTTGGGCGAGGGAAAATCTGGACCCAGTGGGTGGTAGTCTGGACCCAGTGGCCTCGGGAGGCCCAGCTATTGGGACCTCTTAGGATTTCAATAAGCTCAGTTTTCAGTTTTCTGAGGACCCTGCACCAGGAGACCCACATTCCCTAGCTGGACACAAAAACTGCTAGGCTGTAGTGCGCGCTGTCGCCACTGGGTGCCGCCAAAGCCTCATTTGGAGGCACCTTTCCGCCTTAGCGCTCCAACCTCCCAACTGCTGAGTCCTGAGGTTTGGAGGGGGGTGGGAGACAGGAGCAACGTCCCCTGCCCACTTCTGCTTGGTGGCAGGAGGATTATTACGCAGTCTCCGGACACACAGATCCTCAGGCTCCTCGAGATGGTGACCTACTACCCTTATGCACCCCATCCCCAATCTTGAGAAGGGGCGAGAGAGTGGGCCTGGACTCAGCGGCTCCGTCCCTTACCCCTGCCCAGATTCTACCTGCCCCGCAAGTTCTCGCGCTGCAGCATCGACGAATACAACCAGTTTCTGCAGGAAGGAGGCGGGAGCTGTCTCTTCAACAAGCCTCTCAAGGTACTAGCCCCTGGGGGTGGGGGTGGGGGTGGGGGACGTGGGAACGAGGTTTGGACAGGGTCCCGGCCAGACTCCCGACACCCCTCCCCCGTCCAGCTCCTGGACCCGCCTGAGTGTGGAAACGGCTTCGTGGAGGCGGGAGAGGAGTGCGACTGTGGCTCGGTGCAGGTGAGAGACTGGTGAGGGCTCCAGGTGGGTGACAGGGGCGCGCGCCAGAGAACGTCTGGGTGGGGAGGTTCAGGACTTGCCCACCTCCCTGCCCTTGTCCCCGCGTCCCTCAGGAGTGCAGCCGTGCGGGCGGGAATTGCTGCAAGAAATGCACCCTGACTCACGACGCCATGTGCAGCGACGGGCTCTGCTGTCGCCGCTGCAAGGTAAGGGGCAACTACCGTCAGGGCGGGACGGAAGCACACCTAGGAGGGATGGGGGCTGCGGCCTTCCCGATAAGGGGCGGTGCTTAGGGAGGAGGAGCCGCCGGAGGCGGAGTAAGTGTGGGGCGGGACTTGACGCAAAGAAAGTGCCAATGGAGCGGGAGAGGGGCGGGGCGTGCGCCCCCCAAAGGGCCTGTTAAAGGCGGGGCTACGAGGAACGGGACGAGGCACCTATCCGGAGGTGGTGGGAGGGGCGGAACCGTGAGCGGGCCTGGGGGCGGTGCTGAGTGGTCCGGGAGGGGCCGAGGGGCGGGCGAGGAGTTGCCGAGATGAGTGAGGGGCCTCGAGAAAGGCGGGCGGGGAGTCGGCGGTTCTGGACTGAGCCAGGATCCCTTTCCCAGTACGAGCCGCGGGGTGTGTCCTGTCGAGAGGCGGTGAACGAGTGCGACATCGCGGAGACCTGCACCGGGGACTCGAGCCAGGTTCGTCCGGCCCAGCCGCCCTGAGGGACCCTGGGCGAGGCAACCCCTATCCCTATCGCTTTGGCTCCGCGGAGCTACGTGTCTCTGAGGCTCTTCCCTCCGTTGCTGGTGTCGCCACCGCTGGTCAGCCTCAGTTTCCTCGACTGAGAAACCGGTTCTTCATGCCTCCTGGTTTTGTTTCTTCAGTCATTGTATCAGTATAGTCTGGCTGGGGTTCCCAGGGCCTAGCACGGTGCCTGGTGTGTACTCGGGATCAAAGTGTGTGATAATATTAGTTAACATCTCTTAAGTCCTTATTACGTGCCACGTGCTTAGTTCCATTTAGTTCTCCCAGCTCTGTGAAGTAGGTACAGGATACAGGGAGAGGCTATGGGATTTGCCAGTCTGCGTCGTCGTAGCCTGAGTTCTGAGCCAGACCTCTTGTCCTTGACATGAAAGAGCACTGAACTATGAGCCCCACGAGGGGCGCATTTGGCACCTCTTCATCCCTCGGCTCTCAGTCCAGCACCTCTCTCCACAGTGTCCCCCTAACCTGCACAAGCTGGATGGTTACTACTGTGATCACGAACAGGTATGATGGGGTGGGGGCTCCTCCTCCTCAGGGCCTCCGGCTCAGTACAGTCTCTTGTCTTGTATCCATTCTGACCACTCCGTGTCTCAGTCCCTTGTCTCCTGTATTTCTTTAGGGCCGCTGCTATGGAGGTCGCTGCAAAACCCGGGACCGGCAGTGCCAAGCCCTTTGGGGCCACGGTGAGTCTTTGACTGGGAGTGGGAGAGGGTCTCTGGAGGACCCAGAATCAAGAGGCTGAGGAGGGGCAAGTTCTCGCTAAAAATACCCTCTTAAGAGTGCGTGGCTCTCCAGGATCTCAGGAACCCAGCTGGACTGGGGATCAGGCCAGAGTGTTGGAGATGCAGGCCTGAGGTCCCCGGGCGAGTGGGTGACGCTTGGCATCATCTCCTTACAGCGGCTGCTGATCGCTTCTGCTATGAGAAGCTGAACGTGGAGGGGACAGAGCGTGGGAACTGTGGACGCAAGGGGTCAGGCTGGGTCCAGTGCAATAAACAGTGAGTTGCCAAGGCTCCTGGTTGGCCTCCCCAGCTCTGGGGCTGGGGAGGGTTTTTGTCAGAGGTGGGACAGAAGGTTCTAGGATGAGCCTATGAGTCCCAACAGAGAATATGTGAAAAATTAGGCGGTGGGGAGAAGGCAGATTCGAGTTCAGAAGTAATAGTAGTAGTAGTTGGGTTGAAGGTCAGACTTGGGGCTCACTGTCTCCATGCTGCCCCAACAGGGACGTGCTCTGTGGCTTCCTCCTCTGTGTGAACATCTCTGGAGCTCCTCGACTGGGAGATCTAGGGGGGGACATCAACAGTGTCACCTTCTACCACCAGGGCAAGGAGCTGGACTGCAGGTTTGGGCTGGGACCCGGTCTGGGGAAGGGCAGACTGCAGCCTCGATGGGGGTGGGGGACAAGGGCTGAGGCTGGCCATGCCGGCTCCCCCAGGGGTGGCCACGTCCAGCTGGCTGACGGCTCCGACCTGAGTTACGTGGAGGATGGCACAGCCTGTGGGCCCAACATGCTGTGCCTGGATCATCGCTGCCTGCCTGCCTCTGCCTTCAACTTCAGCACTTGCCCCGGCAGCGGGGAACGCCGGATCTGCTCCCACCACGGAGTGCGTGCCTGGAGGCTGGGGATGGTGGGAGGAGCTCGCGATGGGCGAGACAGAGCCCCTCTCACGTCTGTTGGCCCCACCCCACCTCCAGGTCTGCAGCAACGAAGGGAAGTGCATCTGTCAGCCCGACTGGACAGGAAAAGACTGCAGCATTCACAACCCCCTGCCCACGTCTCCACCCACGGGGGAGACGGAGAGATATAAGGGTGAGACTGCAGCTGGCCGGGATGGGGCTCTGTCTCTCCCCTTCTCCGCGCCTGTCCCTGCCAACCGAGCCCTGCCCTCCTCCCCAGGTCCCAGCGGTACCAACATCATCATCGGCTCCATCGCGGGGGCTGTCCTGGTTGCAGCCATCGTCCTGGGCGGCACGGGCTGGGGATTTAAGTAAGAGACACACATGCGCCCCCCACACCACTAGGTGTTCATTGTGTGTGGAGGGTGGATATTGGAACCCCAGAGTGTTGGAGCTGAGGGGGCCTTTCTGAGAAGTTAGCTAATAAGCCAGAGTCTGAGCCAGCCACAGGGTCTTGTTTTGCTCACGTTTAAAAAAACCAAGAGGTTTACATTAACAGTCCTGATTTCTAGCTTCTCTTGCAAAAGAAGACTGGCCCTCAGTACGTCTCAGCACAGCCATGGAGTGGAGCTGAGCAGGGGCTGCCTAAAACAGGGCGGTGTCCTCTGTCCCTAGGCCCCTAGTCCCCACCTAGCCTACAGTGTTCTGTGAGCATCTGAGTCTGGGACCCTGGAGCTGGTCTCACCCCTTCAAGGTACAGAGGAGGGACCTGAGGCCCAGGGTCATGTGGTACGTTAGTTGCAGAATCAGGACTCAAACCCAGGTATCTCTCTCTAGGCCTATCTTTAGTGACCAGGTCCTAGGGACCCTGGCTAATCTCTGGGGCAAGGGGTCTCATGGGAGCCAGAAAGGCCCTCTCTGAGAGAAGGGCAAGGTCACAGATGGCTCCTTTTCTTTCCCTCTCTGCCTGTCCTCGCCTTGGCTCCTGAAGAAACATCCGCCGGGGAAGGTACGACCCGACCCAGCAGGGGGCAGTGTGACACCGGCCACGTCATCCCTCCCGCTGTGCCTGTCTCCTCCATCTCATTCGTCACCTCACATTCTGTCGATGGGGGAGCCAGGGGCTGATTCCCCACCCCTGCTGTCACTGCTGTCACTACAGGGGTGGGAGAGCCCCGCTCCGGAAAGAAAGCCCTCAGCCTGCCCTTGCCCCTTCCTCCTGCCCACCTGCCCTCCCAGGCCTTGGTCCATTTACTCCTGCCCTTCCAATGGCCACATCACCCCTGCCCAGGTGGGCCCTGGAGCTGTGTCCCCTGTAGTCCCCATCCCCGGGGAGAGGAGCTACCTCTGCGTCCCATCTGTTTTGTCTTCCATGTCACCGCTGTCTGAACTTCCCACCAGATCCCCTCCCTGGCCAGCCTGTGACTTGCCGCCTCTAGGGCCCAGCACTGACCTCCTAGGGCCTGGCTCAGGGGCTCTCCCTCTGGGCCCTGCCTCACATCCTCCCCTGATGCCCCCTCTCCGTTCCAGGTCCGGAGGGGCCTAAGTGCCACCCCCTCCCTCCGAGCCTGGCGCCCACCGTCTCCGCCCTGAACCACGAGGCTGCCCCCGCCCAGCCACGGAGGGAGGCACCATGCAAATGTCTTCCGGGCCCAAGCCCTTCAATTCCTGGTCCCATGGGGGTTTGGGTGGGGGGGTGTGGCCTCGCCCTTCACATCACCAGGGTGGACCAGGCCTGGGGCCTTTCTCTCATGGTCCCTCACCCCACCTCATGCGGCTTTGGCCTTGTACACCAACTCTCCCTGTGTGAATGTAGCTTCCATCATCACGGACTGCCACAGCTCAAGGTGGGAGGGGGGGCTAGAGGGATGCCCTCCCCCCAGTGGGCATGGCCTGGGAAGGCCCTTCCTCAAAACCAGGCAGCTGGGACCAGGGTTTTAGCTCTCTGGGACTTAGGGGGAGGGGGCTGACACCTACACTTTTTTTAAACTGAATCTTAACTGATGAATGTAACTTTGGGGGTGCTGGGGCGAGGGAAGTTGGGATATTTTGACATTTCCAGGAGGGACCAGAGGAACTGAGGCCTGGCCCTTCCCTGGGGCCCTTTCCCTGGATGATCACACCTGGAATCCTCTCATTGAACATAGCTGTCCCCAAGCCATGCAGGGGTAGGGCGTCCTTGCTTGCCCCTCGGCCCAGCCCTGCGGAGCTTGGAGAGCAGAATGAGCGCTGATTCAAACCAAAGCTGCCTGTTCTGTGCCCAAGGCCTAAGTCATGGGTGCGACGACCACATGTCCCAGATTGTCTACAATTTCAAAGTGACCATCCTGCTGTCCCTGCCAGGACGCATGTATTTGGGGGTCTAGAAAATACAGTCCCTGAACTAAAAAGGCACCTTCCCCCTTTCAAGAAGGGTGATTCCGGGGCTGACTCAGGGTTTAGGTGCCCCCCCCCACCCCCCCTTGTGGCCTAGAGGTCCCAGGCTGGGCCATCTTCCCAGGGAGGATTCTCCCAAGCAGGAAAAGCCAGGGGTGGCCCTGTGACTGGAGGGTGAGGGCTTTTGCCTGCAATGTACAAGAGGAGGTAAGAAAAGGCAGGTCTCCTATATGATCCTCAGCTTCTAGAAAAGTCCTCAAGGCCCTGTCAAACTCATTCTGCTCCTTACCCCCATTCCAGGGCTGAGTAGTAAGTTTACAGTTGTTCTCCCCATTACGTCCTCCGATTCCCACTGCAGCCGAGCCTGAGAGGCCGAGGCTGGGCGGGATTCCTCAGCCCTCCCATGAACTCAGTCCTGCCCATGCATGGCCTTCCCTCAAGACCCATGGGACAGTGAAGCCTTGGCTCGACTGCTAAAAACCAGCTGGCAAGGGCAAGATGGGGATCAAGCTACCTTATGGGATGAAAGCCACAAATGAGCAGAGCCCCTCTCCCCAGGAATACCCCACCCAGACACAGCAGGGGTTTCTGAACACCCCAGGGCCTTTGCGCTGTTATAGTCCCTCTGTTTCTGGGGCATCTGTGAGGAGGAAATGGCTCCCTGTTTATCTGCACACCCCTCAGGGCAAACTGGGGACTGAGACCCATTGACACCCTTTTGGGTGGCCGGATGTGGCTACGGTGGGGTCCTCAATACTGCGGTCCAGCTGGCACTGCCCAAGAAAGGGGGGGCGGGGCACCCTCTGGCCAGTCCTGCTCCACCAGCCCCACAAGCAGGAGGGGAAGGGCTGGGGTTTGCACCGCTGCTGCCGTACCGGTACCGGAAGACACTCTGGTGGTATGCGTGTGCACATAGCCAGCGATGCATCTGGCACAAGCATTTGGATCCACATCTCTGCACAAGTGTGAATACCTCTACACACGCAGACATGCCTGTGTGTGCACACACACGGGAGTGGGCGTGGGGATGTGGAGGACTCAAGACCTCCTGCGACCAGTCCACCTGGCTCCCAGCCGTCTGCATCCTCCCGCCCCACCCGGGCCGGGCCCACCCCGGCAGCACCCAGGGAGGAGTGGAGGCTGCCCTGGCCTGGGCCTGGAACTGGCTCCATACAGCATCCTGTAAATATGTCATCTGGGGCTCGGGGTGGGGAGGCAGGGACAGGAACATCAATTAAAGATCATGTCCTGGGGCTTCCATGGAGCTCACACCAACCTGTGTCTCTTTTTCTGTAAATGACCTCACTGTGACTCGGGACCCTTCCCTGGCCCCAGAGGGAACATGATGACTGGGCCACTGAGGGGAGGAAGTGAGCACCCAGGACCAGGCGCTGGGAGACCCGGGCGAGGGGGTGTAGTTTTCCATTCCCGGCCAGGAAATAGGCGCAGACTGGGTGGAGGGCCAGCCCTTCCGCTTCCTCGGCTCTCCCAGCAAAGATAACTGCCTTCCTCTGGCTTCGGCAAAGCAGAAGCGGAGGTGAATAGGAAGCCTCTTACCCAAAGGCAGGAGACCCAGCTTCCCTTTTATGGTTAAGGTCAGAGAAGCCTCTCTTGCCTCCGAAGAGATTCCAGAAAGGTGGATAAAACCGCTAATCTGGTCCTGGGGCACCTGCTCTTCAGCCTGCAGAGTTTGCTGTCTCTCACCCCTGCCACTCCCCCACCATGCCAGAGAGGGACTGAGCAAGGCCAAGGCTTCGAGCCCCTCCCACCCCACAGGAACCTATTTTCCCATCTTCCCCTTTAGAGGCTTTGGGCCTGGAGGTGTCTGGCTCTGGAGGTCCTGCTTATTCAGGGGAAAGATAAGATGCCAGGCGGGGGCAGGGAATGAAGGCAACGTAAGATGCCAAGATACTGTAGAGGTCGTGGGAGCAGGAAATAGCAGCAGCGGTCGTGAGCTTGGAGACAATGAGCAGCCCCAGAAGCCTAGCCCCCCACTGCCGAAAGGGCAGGTGTCCCAGGACCACCGCAGCTCACAAGCAGAGAGAGTAGGATTCAGGGCAGCGCCAGCCCCGGTTCCTGGTCCCCACCCTGTGGTGACATCTGAGTCCCCCCAGGATTTCAGGAACACTCTACCCCCCATCTCTTCACCCTAGCTGACCAGGCAGCCCAGCGGGAATCCCTCTCAAACCCACCAGTCACTGCCTGCCTCTAGACTTGCCCTGTCTGCTCTGGGTGGGAAACCTTCTTTTTAACTTTTCTTTATTCCTGCTGCTGCCTCTCCACTCTCCTTCCTCATGTCCACTCCCTTCTTGTTTCTCGGTCTGTCCTGACCTTCAGACTCTGAGGCGTCACACGGCTGACCCTTCAGGTAGTGAAAGATGCGGCTTCTGGAAGAGGGCATGGGTGAGGCTTGTTACTGGTGACTCGTGAAGGTCAGCGCTCAGTCACTCTCGACATCTGCTTCTCAGCCTCAGGCCGAACCCCGGAGCTTGAGAAGTCACCTGTGTGAGTGCCCAGAGGTGCACGAGGATGGCTGGCCATGGGAACTCTAGGGAGGGAGCCCCAGCCCTCTGCTGCCCTCTGCTGCCCTCTGCTGCCTGCATACCTCCTATCTGCCGTGGTGGAAGGCTCCATGGGCTGGAATGGAATATCAGATCTGGAAACAGTCTGGAAAAGTACTTACTTTGGTTTCAACATGTCACAGGCGGTTCTGGCAGAGTGTTTCCTAAAGACTGTGGAGGGGGACCAGAAGGTCAAAACTTGCTGTAAAGGCCACTATTGTGAGAATTCCCAGGTACGTGTTTTTTCAAAAGTCGAAAATCCCTTGATAGGATTACCACCCCGGACTGTCTCTGAGTCACCCCCCCGAACCCGGCACTCACCTATTCAGAATGGACAGGATGTTCATTCTGTTCTGGATGGATCATGGGTTCAGATTTCAGTTCCCAGTTCTGTGTGTGGGCCTCCTGGGTGCCCTCCTGAGTTGAAGGTGGCCACGATGGACAGCCGGGGTCACTAAGCCCACCCTGCATTTTGGAGGTGCTCAGAGTGTGTTCGTTGAGTCGAAGGAATGACTATAAATTGATTATAGCTCATCCCAGTGTCTAGACCAGTGATGTCCAATAGAATAAAATGGGCGGCCCAGGAAGGCTAGCTACGTATGTGTCTTTAAATTTTTTAGTAACCTCATTAAAAAAAGAAGTAGGTTGGGGCGCCTGGGTGGCGCAGTCGGTTAAGCGTCCGACTTCAGCCAGGTCACGATCTCCCGGTCCGTGAGTTCGAGCCCCGCGTTGGGCTCTGGGCTGATGGCTCGGAGCCTGGAGCCTGTTTCCGATTCTGTGTCTCCCTCTCTCTCTGCCCCTCCCCCGTTCATGCTCTGTCCCCAAAATAAATAAATGTTGAAAAAAAAATTAAAAAAAAAAAAGTAGGTAAAATGAATATTAATACTACTAAGCAAATCCAATATGTCCAAAATATTCTCATTTCAACATGTAATCGACATAAAATGATCATTGAGATGTTACATTGTTCTGTTGTTGTTGTTTGTACTAAGTCTTTGAAATCAGGAGTGTATTTTGGACCTAAGGCCACACTAGCCACACTGCAAGTGCCCCAAAGCCACCTGCGGCCGGCGGCTACCATGCTGGATGGCACAGGTCTAGACGAGAATTACTAAGTATCACTCTCTAAACCCAGGAAACTGAAAGAAGGCAAGGCCAGAAGAGGGGAAATGAACGAGGGCAGGATGACCTTGGAAGGATTGGGGAATTTTAACTTCATCTAGAGTGAGAGAGCTAGATGCTTCCGGCCCCGGAAGCGGTTCCGGCCCTGGGGAACGTGCCGCAGGGAGTGTGGGATTTCTATCACCCTTTCAGAAGCACAGCGGAAGCCAGGGGCAGCCCCGGCCCGGAGGCTCAATGCCCAGGAAGCCTCCTCTGGCCCAAAGCGCTTCTCAGGCAAAGGGCTGTCCAGCAGCGGCTGAGCATCAACTTCTGGGCTTTGAAGCTGGAGTTCCATTCTCATTTCTTGAGAAGCCACAGAGGTAGTAAGGGAGTAAGAGCTGCATCCCACCCGCGCACAGATCCCCAAGGTCCTCCCACCAGCCCCTGAAACCCTCTGCACCGCTGGCCGGGCTCCAGCCTCCATGGGGGCCCTTCAGGCCTTCTGGTGTTGAAAGAAAAGGCAGGAAACAAGTGTTGTCGGGGCTGGGCCTCAGCTATGGCTATTGTGTAAGAGGTCTAAGGTCTTACAGCCTAAAGACCATCCCTGGTGACAAGTCCCAGAGCGCGCCCGGGAAGCCCTTGCAATGACGTGGGAGTCAGCGGGGGCCCGTCGTCACCTGACCCTTCGGGAGAGAAGTGTCTCCCTGCTCTATGAGATTGACGAGGCTGTGAAGCCACGGATGACATCGTCCACGCAGAGCCCCACGAGAGCCTTCCACTCGGTCACACACCGCCCTCCAGGTCAGCTCTAAGGGGACAAGGTACCACCTGGTCCTCCAGACGGCTGACACAATGCCCCTGATGCTCGCCTGCCCTCTGCTCTCCCCATTCACGTGGTCCATCTGACCATGAATTAAGAATTGAGACCAAGTCTGACTCGGCCCCCAAGTTCAGGGATGACAGCTGTATTCTCTATACTCACTGGCCCCAAACTGCCTTGGGGGGCAGCCCGGGCCTCGGGGCTCAGGCCTTGAGCCTCCTCTGCCTTCTTGGGCGATGCTTCGTTGGGCTCCGAAGCATTAACTACTGCTCCCCTCACCCCCACCCTGGCCCCTCATCACAGTCCTGGCCTTCAGACAGTTTGAACCCCTGCCCGCTTGGCAGCCTGCAGGCGTCCTGACGAGTGTCTGACCAGATGCCAATCTCTATTCTCCCCAAGAGCTGTCTGCTTCTCCCTGGCAGCTGTAGTGCCCACTTGGGTTTAAAAATAAACTCACTGTCTGCTTGCCTGACCCAGGAGCTGCCTCCGGGTTGAGCCTGATCCTGGCTGCCTCTGCAAATATGGGGCCACCACCTCGCCACCTCAGGGAACACGCTCTAGTGTTTCCGCTGAGGGCAGACCCTACAAAGCTCGTCCCAGGAAACTCCGTTTTGTCACCTGTCACTCCTCCGGTCTGAAAGTCATCCTGAGGATTGAAGCACAGGTGTGAGGTGCTGCGAGCAGGACTGATCGTATGGGGAGAGTGAGCCCCCAGATTGTTCAGACTGGCACCAGTGCAAAACGTGGTCTCCAGCCTCAACTGGGCGCTCACAGCAATGGCGCAGGTGCACCTGCCCTCACCTGGTGGCTGCTTCTCCCTCTCCCCACCATTTTTCCTCCTTTGCTTATCACAAAATGCTCCCCTGCCCCGCATTCTCCTCCTACTTCACACTTAATCTGAACACCCCTCTTAAGGTCTTGCCAGCACCCCACTTGCGTTCTTTTTTTAAGTTTATTTAGAGAGAGAGGCGGCGTGAGTTGGGGAGGGGCGGAGAGAGGAGAGAGAATCCCAAGCAGGCTCTGCAGTGTCCACACAGAGCCGGATGAGGGGCTTGAACTCACGAAACTGCAAGATCATGACCTGAGCTGAAACCAAGAGTTGGAGGCAACCACCTGAGCCACCCAGCTGCGCCGCTCCCCTCCCCACTGCCCGCCACTCGCATCCTTACCGTTGTTCTTGGGTCCTTCCCCGGAAGCATCAACTCCTCTGTGAGCCCCCTCCCCTCCAATCTTCTTAGGACATCATTCCGCCATTCACCAATCCTCTCTTCTGATAACTTCTACTCCTCCTTCCCATAACCCAACACCTTTCTGTCCTTAAAAACAAAACCACGGCCACCAACACCGGCCCCCGCCACGGGCCTCACATCTTCACAACCACACTTGTTGATAGAAACCCCTGCTCCCACTGCCCTGCTTCCTCACCGTCCATCCAGATCTTCGAGCAAACGGCGGAGGTTCCCAACTCCAAATGCATCTGTTTCTCCACCTCAACATCTGGATCCCGGCAACGGCCACCTCCACTTCTCTGGCCCTGCCCTCTCCAGTTCTGCCTCACCCCTGGAGCTCTGGATCACGTGTTTGCCTCTCCTTGCCTCTACAGCTCATTTCAGGGTCACCTTCCCCTCTCGGCTCCAATGGCTTTTGGTTGCTTGAAAATTTTTGCCCTTGGACCTTTTCCCCATTTACGACTTCATCACCCACTTTATCTAATTCCTTTTTTTTTTTTTAATTAAAAAAACCCATTTTTTTAAGTCATCTCTACACCCAACATGGGGCTCAAACTCACAGCCCTGAGATCAATAGTCGAATGTTCTTCCGACTGAACCAGCCAGGTGCCCCTATCTGGCTAATTCCTATTCAACCTTTAGCTCTACGTGGCTTGCTCCAGAAGGCCAGCCTGGGTTGCATGTCTCCCCTGCAGGCTCTCAAGCCCTCCCTAGGTCTACGTCCTCAATCCACATTCAGCCTGCTGGCCTGAGTGGTCCCCCACATCAGCTCCATGAAGGGGGGGCTGGGTCTGCCTTTCACAGTCACACGCAACATTCCTGGCGCTCAACAGATGTTTGTTGAATGAAAAAAAGGAGGACCATCCACAGACCACAGCAGGCTGGCTGGTTGTGTGTTGGGCTAGGAGAAAGAGGGGAAACATAAAATTGGACCTGAAAATCCAGGCTGGCTCACCACTGTGCTTGTTTAACTGGAGTTTAAGCTGGAATTTGAGCGACCTTTGGGATGTGGGAGCAAAACGGTTTCATTTGAGACATACCCCATGGCATGTGGTCATGGCAGAAATTTCTTTCCCAATGCACAATAGAAAGAAGAACTGACTTGCTGCTTTTAAAAGAGAATTAGAAGAGTCTATTTGCAAATCCTTCCTGTCCCCACCCAGCTTCCCTCTTAGTTTCTCTAGATGGATCGTCAGAAACAGCCTGCTTCCAGCACCAGGCCCCCCGCCTCTTCTACGAACCTTCGAAGTCAGAGCCCCAGCCGAGGGCCCCCCGTGGGCACAGCATCTCCCGCGACCATCACTCACCAAATAGGGCAGCGCCGTCACCAGCCCCACTTCACAGATAAGGAAACCCAGCCTTAGCGGACACACCCCCTTGAATTCACTATGTTTCTAGAAAATCCATCTGACACTGTTGCTTTTATGGAAAGGTCCTATTTTCTGCCACCCAGGACTCTCCTCATGTCTTCCCCAGAGCCTCTGCACAGGAACACTCAACACGTCCTCGTTGGTGAGGACAAATGACACCCTGTGCCATCCCTGCGGCCCAGAGTGGGGGCAGCGGAGCCTTGAGGGCCAAGTCTGCCGCCCGACACAAGGACAAATCGCTCCCTTCGAAGGACTTTTCTGCATTTTTCCCCTTTCCGAGTCTTTCATAAATGTCAAAGGTTTATAGGGCTTATTTGCTAAAATACTTGCCCAGCATCTCCAGGAGCTTAAGGGGAAAGAAGAAAGATGTGAGGAAAAAAAAAAATCTAATAACCGGTGTTATCGCAAAGGGGATGGAGACAGAAATCCTGCTTATGCAGATAGAATTGCAGAATCTGGAGACCACGGGACCCAAGAGAGTATCTGTCCGACGTCCCAACCGCCTCCTCCTGCCAGCCCCCCAATTTGGCCTGTATAGATTCCTGAACTGGAATTCACATGGAACACTTCAAAAACTAACAGATTCTTTTAAAAAAATGTTTATCTATTTTTGAGAGAGAGAGAGAGTGCAAGTGGAAGAGGGGCAGAGAGGGAGGGAGACACAGAATCTGAAGCAGGATCCAGGCTCTGAGCTGTCAGCACAGAGTCCAATGCGGGGCTCGAACTCGCAAATCATGAGATCGTGACCTGAGCCAAAGTCAGACACTTAACCGACTGAGCCACCCAGGCGCCCCCAGCAACAGATTCTTTACCTGAAAACTTAAGCTGTAACCAAGTTCGGCCTCCCTCCAATCTCTCCGCACTGGTGTCCTCTCCCTAGGACAGTCCTTTAAGTACATGAACACCTTGGGAGCGACCCCAGGCAAGTCTTCTCTTCCTCAGGCTCCAGATCCTTCGAATTCAAGTGCTCCTCCCTGTCCGCCCTGTCCCACCGCTGCCTTCTGGGCACCCCCAACCTGCCCTCGTATCTCCTAAGTGTGCTGCCCAGAAACAGAGAATACCTTGCACAGTGTGCCCAGAAGGGCTGGAGCCGTGGGTCTGTCTCCTTCGTTGATGAGGAAATCTTATTTCTGTGCAAGTAGCAACTGTGCTTTGATCAGACACATCAGGAATGTGTATTTATTGGCCTTTATCTTACCAGGATTTGGCCTAAATCTGTAGACCTGAAATGTGAGAAAGTTATTGCTATTTTTTAAGATTTTTTTTAAAGTTTATTTATTTTGAGAGAGAGACAGAGAACATGCATGCGTCAGTGGAGGAGGGGCAGAGAGAGAGGGAGAGAGAATCCCAAGCAGGTTCAGTACCACCAGCACAGAGCCTGATTCGGGGCTCAAACTCACAAACTGTCAGATCATGACCTGAGCCAAAGTCGGACCCTTAGCCCAATGAGCCAGCCAGGTGTCCCCCTAGGATTTTATTTTTAAGAAATCTCTACACCCAGCGTGGGGCTCAAACTCACAACCCCAAGATCAAGAGTCGCAGGCTTCACCGATTGAGCCTGCCAGGCGCCCCTGAGAAAGTTCTTTGAATTAAATGTAAGGTAGCTTTTATTTAATTTTTTTCCTTTTTGAGAGAGAGGAAGAGAAAGAATCTGAAGCAGGCTCCACGTTGTCAGCACAAAGCCCGACACGGGGCTCGATCCCACAAACTGTGAGATCATGACCTGAGCCCAAATCAAGAGTCAGACACTTAACGGACTCAGCCAACCAGCTGCCTCTAATAGAGCTTTTCGTTTTTAGGAAGGTACCAGAAACTGCATGTCAATCCTTGTTCAAAGAACTTACTACATGTAGACAGTAGAAATTATGCTTGGAGAGACTGCTGAGAACCCAGGGTTAAGGATCTGTGTGGTCTTTTCCTTTCGGGAAGTGCTGCAAATTCACTTCTCTGAAGTGATCGCTTTGTTCTCTTGACAACATGGAGGCAGGTGACGCCACGTTACTGGTAGCTGGAAATGGGAAGCTGAAGGCATCCACAGCTGTGCCATCCAGCCCGGTGGTCATTTAAACAGCGAGGTACAGGGGCTCCTGGGTGAGTCAGTTGGTTAAGCGTCCGACTTCGGCTCAGGTCACGATCTCACAGTTTGTTGGTTCGAGCCCCGCATTGGGCTCTGTGCTGACAGCTCGGAGCCTGGATCCTGCCTTGGATTCTGTGTCTCCCTCTCTCTCCCCAAAATAAATACACGTTAAAAATTTTTTTTTTTTTTTTAAACAGTGAGGTAGGTCTACAAGTGTGTGCATGAGAAACACTCCCAGATGTAAATGAAAACCACAATGCAGGAGTGCTTGTGGGCGGGCACCTGACATGTCAGCTGCTATGTGCCCAGGAAAACACTGTGGGAGAATTCACAAAAATGGACCAGTGGTTACCCGTGGGGAGAAACACTGCTGGGACAGGGATGTTTATTTTTCATTCATTTAATACATTTTGGTCATTTTAATTTACTGGCTGCCTAGAGTTTATTGGCCACTTGGGGCCAGGTACACGGTTACAGGCTGTCAGGAAGCCTCGCACACAGTTTGGACGGTAAAGAGTGGGGTTCTCTCAACTTCCTTTTTGGGGTTCTGCAGTTTTGGTAGAAAAGAACCCCGCGGCTTCTGCTTGCTGCAGCCTGTAGTCCGCGGTAAGCGGAGGGGCTCTGATGCGCCTAGAGCCTCCCGAAGCCTGGAGAAGAGGAAGTTGGGAGGGTGGTTTTGAAGGAAAGTCCGCAGGAAAGCAGGGGTTCAGGGCGAGGAGGTGTCTCAATGGCCAAGCTGCAGGGGTGGTGGGTTTCCTGTAGGGGCCGCAGGGCACATCTTCCCCTGGTGGGGTCTGTGCCTGGTGGTTCTCTCTGTGGAGGGTTCTAATCTTGGGTCTGTAACCGACGGTTGTTCCCGTGATTGACGCTGAGTGGTGGCTCCCCCTTCCAGCCTCCCCTCCCAACCTCCCGAGTTCGCTTGCTGGCTGGCGGTGGCCACGCAGGTCTGGGGCCTGCTGTTGGCTTGGCCAGGCTGGCCACCGGGCTGCTTCTTCAAGGCTTTCCACAGCCAAGTCACAGGCGATCGTGCAGCTGGAGAGGCTGCCCCCCCGCCACCCCCATCTCCCACGCTGGCCCCCGGGAAGGTGGGCCCGCCGTTCTGGGGACTCCAACACGGTGGCCACGGACAGGAGGGTGGACTTCCCGAAAAGAGAAGCTTGCCCATCAGTGATGGCTTCCCAGGGATGCTCTGCCCTTGTTCGGGAGCTGTTACTGGAGGCGGAACCCCGGGGGTGCCAGTGATAGTCGCGGGTGAGCATGAGCGAGCAGCTGGAGCATGGCTGCCATGCTGTCACTTGTGGGCTGGTGGAAACCTTGGCGGGGACCACTCACGGGTCACAGCACGTGATTCCGGGTGGTGGGGACGGGGACGCTAGGCCCCCCCGGGGACAGGGGAGACTGCGGAAGGCCACTCCATGCCCGAGGCACTAGGGGTGGTAATGTTAATTTTTAAAGATGTGCGTGTATATCACCTTTAAGTGTCAGCAAGGATTATCTGAGTAGGGAGGTTGTGGGCTATTTTTATGCCCCACACACTTTTATGTGTTTGAAGGTGAATAAATACATGTGTGCTTTTAACAAGAGACAATGTTAAGAATGACTTTTTAGGGATGGGGCAATTATTGATGTATTTTGTTTTCTCTTTGTTTCTGAATTTTCCAAGTCTTTCATAAACGGCATGTAATGACCTTTATAAACAGAAAAAAATGTCATTAAACTAGAATAACCAACAAAGCAAAGGAAGAAAAAAACCCAGCAGGCAATGGTATTTGTAATTATTTATTTTTTTAAAGCCTATTTATTTTTGGGAAAGAAGGCGTGAGTTGGGGGGACAGAGAGAGAGGAAGAGAGAGAATCTCAACAGGCTCCCCCCAGAGAGGAGCCTGATGCGGGGGTTCAAACTTACGAACCATGAGACTGTGACCTGAGCCAAAGTTGGATGTTTGAGTGAGCCACTCAGGTGCCTCATGGCATTTGTAGTTTATTTTTATTTATTAATTAAAAAAAATTAAGGTTTATTTTTGAGAGAGACAGAGACAGAGTGTGAGTGGGGGAGGGGGAGGGGCAGAGAGAGAGGGAGACAGAATCCAAAGCAGGCTCCAGGCTCCGAGCTGTCAGCAGAGAGCCCGATGCGGGGCCCGAACCCACAAACCGCGAGATCATGACCTGAGCCGAAGTCAGACGCCCAACCGACTGAGCCACCCAGGCACTCCCATACCGTATTTTCTTTATCCATTTACCGGCCGATAGACATGTGAGCTGTTTTCATCTCCTGGGTATTGTGAACAATGATGAAATGAACGTGGGTGTGTAAACATCTTCTTAAGGTTCTCCTTTCAACTCTTTTGGATAGACCCAGCAGTGGGGTTGATAGATGAATGAGTTTTTAAAAAAGCAGGCTGGCTGCTGGCCTGAGTTTGGGTTGACATGGCTATTTAAATTGCTACGGATAAAATTATAGAACCAAAAAACGGTTCGCATTAGAGCAGAGTGGCTATAAACAGGGAAGACCAAAACGCATTCCGTACCGGGAGCATGATTTCTTATCTTTCTGCACGAAGTGGCTCAGACTCAGCACATAGTTTATGCTCATAGTTTTTCTAATAGTTGACTAAAGCCTTTTCTATCTTCTCTCTGTTACGAGGCCTCAGAATCTACATCTGAGTCCAATCAAGGTAGGGTTACTAGTTTTAGCAAATAAAAATACAGGATGCTCAGTTAAATTTGAATTTGGGATAAGCAACAAATGATTTTTTTAATGTTTATTTATTTTTGAGAGAGAGAGAGCGAGAGCACAAGCAGGGGGAGGGGCAGAGAAAGAGAGACACAGCCTGAAGCAAGCTCCAGGCTTCAAGCTGTCATCGCAGAGCCTGATGTGTGGTTCGAACCCACGAACCTGAGCCGAAGTCAGATGCTCAACCGACTGAGCCACCCAGGTGCCCCCCAATAATTTTTAATATAACAGGATTTCCCATATATAAGATATAATACATAAAAAAAAATGATTCACTGTTGATCTGAACTTCAAATTTAACCAGGCATCCTGTATTTTATCTGGCAATCCTAAATCAAAGGGAATGGGCATCTATTCCAGGCCAACTTATGCTGATCTATTCACAGCCTTCTCCGACGGTTCTTAGCTGTGCTCTGGCGTTTCACATTCCTCCTGACCACACAACACCCCCCCCTATGCCCCATGCTGGAAGCTGGGCCCTTCCTCCTCCCAGCTATCTCCAGAGCTGGCTTGAATGGCCACTCACCGCTTTAAGAGATACATAAAAGAAAAAGAGGTCCCCACCCCACACGCTCTCCTTCTCGGCCAACAAGCCCCCAAAAGCAGGCCACTGGAATCAAACAGCATAATCACAAGCCGGTCTATAATCGAGACGGGGGGGCTGAGTGTGCCACAGACCTCTGTCCACGATCATTTTCCCGTTGGAACGTGAAGTAAACAATCCGCTGACCATTTGCGTTCAACCCTATTTCCAGGATTTTGCCTTTAAAAGCACCTCGAGGAGCCCAAATCCTCGCGCAGACCATTCTGCAGAGGCCGCGTCCTGTCAACGCTGTCAACAGCACCTGGGTACAGGATCGAACGTCAGTCTGCCTGCTGGGCACAGGCCACAGCTGCAACGTGCTTTCAGAAAAATGGGCCAGGCCAAAGGGGCTCCCTGTCAGTGCTTTTTAATGTTCCCAGTGCAAAGATAAAATTTCACTTTCACAGGGCTACAGAAACTAAAAATAAAATTGACGGGAAAAAAAAGCGATCTAGTTCTGTATCATTTTTCCCCATGGTCAGGTCCCATTCAGGTCACTGGCTGTGCGCGGAAATCGGTTATGAACAGTTGCTCGGTTCTGCCTTGCCTGGGGTTTGAGGCTGTCAGCCAGCCATGCCCTCTGTGATGGCCCCGGAGAGCAGAGCAGACAAGGATACTTGTGGAAGGTTCGGCCGAGGGTAAAGAGGGAATCCGGTCAGCTTTTCCTCGAGGCTCTAGCAGGGGGCTTCCTTAGGTTTTCTTTCACAGTCCCTGAGTCTAGTTGAAAACAGGCCTGGCGTGTCAAGGGCAGGGCAAGGAAATGCTGTGCTACCTCCTCAGGATTGAGAGGGCAGCAGAAAACCAGTGGCTGGCGAATGCTTGTCACCATGTCATCTTCTCTTTTCCTTACTTTCCAGTTCTGAGTCACTTCCTCTTTCTGATTTCCTCAAAGATGTCATTGGATGTAGGGCGGAGAAGTTTCTCAGTAATGACACCAACTCACTGACATAGAAGGTGAGATACTTCTCTTTACACAGGACTGGTCACAGTCTTGGAACGGAAGTCCTGAATCCATACTGGATCGTGGTTTGAAAACTCCCATACACACAGTTAGTCAAGGACCGCATGCTTCCCAGCACCCACCCCCTGCACATCACTTCTGGATTATTCTGCCCATCCCTCTACAGCCCTCCCCACAGGCTACCATCAGTCATTCTGGGCTGTCAGAGAAGATACTCCTGTGCTATGCCAGGGTCTAAACCTCTGTGAAACAGAGATCATTCGAAATAACTCCTCTTCCCCTTTTTCTCCTGGCCCATTCTTTTTTTTTTTTTTTTTTTTTTTTTTTTTTTTTTTTTTTTTTTTTTTTCAACGTTTTTATTTATTTATGGGACAGAGAGAGACAGAGCATGAACGGGGGAGGGGCAGAGAGAGAGGGAGACACAGAATCAGAAACAGGCTCCAGGCTCCCAGCCATCAGCCCAGAGCCTGACGCGGGGCTCGAACTCACGGACCGTGAGATCGTGAGATCGTGACCTGGCTGAAGTCGGACGCTCAACCGACTGCGCCACCCAGGCGCCCCCCATTCTTTTTTAAACGTTTCTTTGCTTATTTATTTATTTAGAGACCGAGTGCGAGCGGGGGAGGGGCAGAGACTGGGAGACACAGAATCAGAAGCAGGCTCCAAACTGTCGGCACAGAACCAGACAGGGGGCTCGAACTCACAAACCACGAGGCCATGATCTGAGCTGAAGTTGGACACTTAACCAACTAAGCTACCCAGGCGCCTCCTCAAGTTTTTCTTTTCCCTAAGCTAAGTCATTCTCAAAACTTAATATGTGATATTACATGTGGAAAATTGTTGGGCGAAGCAAGTGTTGTGTGTCTTCTGGGGGAGGCTACTCAACTGTATGCATTGGTAACTACTAAACAAAAAGGGTGAATTTTACATGTAAATTATACCTTAATAAAAAAATTTCTTAAGAATCACCTAGGGAACTTAGTTCTGAATGTGCAGACCTGAGAAGGGTCCAAGGAACCAACATTTTAACAGGCATCCCTGTCTCTTCTTACACAGGCAGCTCAATGGTCACATCTGGAAAAAACACGGCAGGTACAGCAAGGTCCACCCAGCAAAGATCCGCAACGCTGCCTTCCCCACCAGCAGCTGCCGCCCACTCCTCCGGGAAAGGAGTCAAGGGTGCAGGCCCGGATCTGTTCTCCACTCTGCCTCAACCTCTAACAGTCTTCACGCCCGTGGGTGACAGGCTTCCAATCTGGGGTAACTAAAGGAGAGAAACCCTAAAAATATTGTACTTTAAGATTCACAGAAGTCTTAGAAATAGTTTTAAACTCCACACAGCAAAGATTTTTAACTTTGAGGAGTACACCTTTTCCAGGTATTAGTCTCAGTTCTGATGGCCAATCTGCCAAAGAATCCACTTTCAAAACTAACAGGGTGCCTTCACTGCTCCAACAGCTTGGAACGGCTCACAAGTTTATTACCAAATATGGCTGGCTGACCAGTTTACACTCTGCTGCTGAGGGTGCGCTCTTTGCGTGACCTACCAGCCAGCCTTCTGTGTCCGGGCCCAGGGTGGGGTGAACACAGGGCACTTTTGCAATAAATGCTACCCTCTCCTAACCCCCATCCACACTTCCTTCCCAAAAGGCACGTTAGCCATACCAAGACCAGTGTGGGTCTGCAGGGAACATCCCTCTCAGAAGGCCCCCCTTTTGGAGAAAAGGCCCTGAGAACTACAGGGAGCGAGACAGGCTGTGTTCCCAGTTTCTGTGCTTAGACTCCAGACCCCCCCACTCCTACACAAGGCCACATCCCCTTCCCAGATTTAGGATGCCAGTAATATGCCAATTCACGTAGGCACAGTAATCAAGAGTTGTGTAACTCAGCTATGAACAAGGGCATGTTTTGAGCCCAAGTCACCTGCTTGGAAGTTTTTCTGCTCATGCATTCCCACTGAGATCAGTTTACAGGTGAATGTACTAGGAGAGATTTTCATATCAGGTTTTCTGTACAAACCATTAAGCCATCAGGTACTATTTTACACAAAGAATGGGGTAAAATCCTCAATATGGCATTTACTGGCAGCCGAGTTCTCAAGTTTGGGAAAAGATGCACAGACCACAAATGAATCTTCTAAACTGTATTTGGAACTCACAAAACATTTGGAACTGACAAATCTTCCTAGAGACAAGGCCCCGAGCACAGAAGTCTGTCCCCACCATAAAAGTTTTACATTAACTGTACAGAACAAAATTAGCAATGAGTGATCTTTGGCACTAGAATGGTAATTCCTTAGCTGTTCATACAACATCCAAACCACACATGACATTAGATTGCTGGTTAACAGTTGAAAATTATATTTCAATTATCTTAAAAAGCTAGAAGTCCTAGCTAAGTTTTTCAGTATCAATATGCTAACTGTATCTAATACTTAGTGCCTGAGGTAGAGACTTCTGTAAGAGCTTTATTAAAGAAAACACAACTGGAAAATACAATAAAGAAAAATTTCCAATCTTGGAAACAAATAGCCAATGTCTTTGCTGGTTCAACAAGCCAACCTTGAAATGTAAAACACTTACTCCTTTTATTTCTGTAGGGACTTTGCATGGGAGTAAGACTTTCTTTTGTTTGGACTCCTGGATTTTAGAATACTATGGATTGTCTCTTTAAAAAATTTTTTTTGGGGGCACCTGGGTGGCGCAGTCGGTTAAGCGTCCGACTTCAGCCAGGTCACGATCTCGCGGTCCGTGGGTTCGAGCCCCGCGTCGGGCTCTGGGCTGATGGCTCAGAGCCTGGAGCCTGTTTCCGATTCTGTGTCTCCCTCTCTCTGCCCCTCCCCCATTCATCTGTGTCTCTCTCTGTCCCAAAAATGAATAAACGTTGAAAAAAAAAATTAAAAAAAAATAAAAATAAAATTTTTTTTATTATTGAGAGAGAGAGACAGAGTATGAGCAGGGGAGGGGCAGAGAGGGAGATGCAAAATTAGAAGCAGGCTCCAGACTCTGAGCTGTCAGCACAGAGCCCGACCTGGGGCTCGAACTCAGAGACTGTGAGATCATGACTTGAGCCGAAGTCGGAGACTCAACTGACTGAGGCACCCAGGCACCCCTGGACTGCCTCTTTCTAAAAAGTATGACTATTAAGGTGGAATGTGCACGAACCAAACTCACTTAACGTTATTATTAAAAACAACACAACTGCATTAGGGGCAACAAATAAAATCTTTTAATCTCTCCATGATGTGTGGCCAGAATGTAACTTTTATTTCCAAACTCTACACTGTAGAGGCGCTGAGGCTTTCTTATTTTCAGGTGGTAAGGCTCTTCATGAGATTACATGATTTTATACAGATACAATTAACCTAATACCTGGAATCTTCCAATCAAAATGACCCACAACTGTGTATCTTTGACTTTCAGGTCCCTTTCAGTCAAGAAAGACCCTTCCTTTATAAAAAGGCATTTCTTAAAGTAGGTTCAAGTATAACATACTTGCCTTTACTGCAAGCTAGCTGGCCAAAAATTTATCATAAACTGTAGATGTTAGAGGTATACGGTCTCCTAAATGAGACAGAAGGAATAAAGCATGGACATTTATAAGCTGAAAGGGTAAAGCATCAGTATGACTAACGGGAATGACATTTAAGTCCATTCTTGGTATAAACTGCTTAAAGCCAAGTGTTTTAAGCCATCACCGACTCCTGTGATCAAGAGCACTGGAGGATGGTTTACTACTGCCATTGTGTAGTTTTGTCAACTATTTTTTTCTTGAAGACCCAAGTTCAGACACATGACCAATAAATAGTTGGTCTTTGAATACCTTTTACCATAGGCTCTAACTACTTCATAACACTTCCAAGAAGTAGCTCCTGAAACTTGGGAAAGTCAGGTGAACTGCTTAATTTTACACCATTAAGAAATGACAGAGTTACGGTACCGAATGAGGACTTTTTTTTCTCTTTAAAGACATAGGTGTCCTTGTAAAAGACAGATATGTGGGAGTTGTCAGGGATGTGAAAACCATTTTAGATCACAAAGTTCATTTTTATCAAAAGTAGTTTTTTGCAGATTAGTCAAGGAAAATCCCCAGAAAAACGGACTTCAAATGAGATAACATATTTGTGGCTTTCAATGAGCAAATATAGAAACAGGAAAAACTAAGTCATAAGGCAAAGATGAAGCCACAAAGTGAACATTAAGACTTCTTTAGGAGAAAATGTTATCTAATTCTCCCTTCAAATTTGAATTAAGAAAAAAGCCTGTTTTATAAATCTCTCCTGGTAACACATTTTAACACAAATGAGCAAAAAACACATCGGAATAGATCCAATAGTATTAAGAAATATAAACATATTGACCATATCCTGGTTCTAGTAGATGGAAGGACTAAGCACTCAACTATTTAGAGAAGCAAATGTCATAGGACAGACATGACTTTATGGCAATTCCAAGGAATACAATTTTGATAGGGGAAAAAAAAAAACCTGCGGACAGGCTTTTTTTTTTTTTTAATTTTTTTTTTTCAACGTTTATTTTTGGGACAGAGAGAGACAGAGCATGAACGGGGGAGGGGCAGAGAGAGAGGGAGACACAGAATCGGAAACAGGCTCCAGGCTCTGAGCCATCAGCCCAGAGCCCGACGCGGGGCTCGAACTCACGGACCGCGAGATCGTGACCTGGCTGAAGTCGGACGCTTAACCGACTGCGCCACCCAGGCGCCCCCGGACAGGCTTTTTATACTAATACCTGTAAGTTCCAGAATAACCAGAATGATATTTTTATAGATTCGATGTAGACCCAATTCATGGGTTAAGCTAGACACTGATAGGGCCATTTTCCTAATGGAGGTCCATGACATGCCATTATGGGGAAATGGCTTTGGCAAACTCCCATGGTTCAGAGGCTGAAGAAATGTACCAAGAAAGCAGTGAGAGTTGGGAACTCTATGTCATAGCTAAAACTTTGGTGAGAGAGTAGACTTGCACATGTGAAGTGACTTAGAATATTTTTCTATATACTTTAAGATATTGGAAGAATTATCCAGACACAAAATAACATTTTCATCGGAACAAGCCAAGAGGAAACACCGAGGGCACTGTTTGTAGGAACTAAGTAGACGCTTCTGGCATCACACGTCTTTGCCTGGCATTTCTGCTTGACTCCTTTCCTCTCTGTCACTCTCGAGCCCCCAGCCTTTCCTCTGGCGAAGCCACTGTCTCCTTCAGGCTCTGTGTAGATGTGCATTGAGTGTGTATCTATCTTCTGTCCTTTGGTTAAGAAATTTCCTTGAATCTCTAGTGACACCAGAGGGGACTGATAGATCTTCATCTTAAATAAGCTTAGGTGTTTAAAAGCTTGCCTGTTTTCTAATAAGCACTTGAATTTCTTTATAAAACACTTGGTATGAAGGAAACTGCACGAGTCTGCTAATGATCCAGGACATGTCAGGTCTATTGTTTTCTGAAATTCCCCTTCAGTCTCTCCTGAGTTTACTTTCTGATTAAGGTGTTTAGAGATTATAAGGAGCTTCTCTAGGCTAAAATTTATAGATTAAGAAAAAAAAAAAAGGGCAAAAAAAGTTAATGCATGGCTAGAAGATAAGCTGAAATTTTCTGAGTAGAACAAAGAAAGAAATGAAAAAGAAATGCCCAAAGGGTGCTGTTCCAGGATTCTCCTAAATAATAAAGAATGGACATTTTAAAATTAAGACCTAAAAAATAATACTTTTGCAATTTCAAAGTCAGAGGTGGCTTGCTTTCTATCAGAAAACAGTGAGACACTCAAACCCAAAAGCTCCATGGGAAACAAAGGCCCCTTCCTTTACATCCTTACCAAGCTCTTGCTTACAAGCTCATAAACTAAGACAAACGATGTGAATGGGCTGGGAGAGCAAAGCTCTCCCACAGAATACAGGACTGAAAATACCAATAAAATACTGCAAATTGTAAGTGTTATGTGAACATCAATGCTTGTCATTAACAAATAGATATGCCTTGAGGGAATAAATTCTGAAATTCTCTTTAGGTCTATTTACAGATAGAATCCCCATTCTGACTGGTCTTCTATACAGAAAGAAATCTACATTGGCAGAAGTATAGAAATTACAAAAGTTACGCAGCAAATTACAAAAAAATAAGGAATTTGGATTTAGGCCTTCTGCCACAGGCAATACAAATGGCTCTGAGTATTTTTAGCCTAGAAGAGAATTTTTTTTATTTCTAATGTTAACATCCAAAGAAAATATCCACCACTGGTTTCTTAAGAAACCAGAAAGGCAGGTTTCTGGATAGAGATTTAAGGCAAATCAAATAGGTCCACAACTAAACATTGTAGTAGGGCTCATTTTCCAGGCATGGCTTTGCAATAGAGGAATCTTAGTAACACCTCTGGTCAGGGTCTCCACGCTGCTACCAGACTGAGGACACTTTTGTGTATCAGCCTTTTGGGAGAACTTAAATTATGTGCACACCATCGAGGCATTTGCTGGCAATGCTTGATAATTAAATGAATCCTGCAGTTAATCATTTATATCCTTTGAAAATACAAACAGGTTTTCAAAGATTGGATATAGGTTTGGGTAGGTGAATGAGATTCAAAGATTTCTTAAGTAAAGGAGAAAAGATCTCAGCCTCCTTCTACTGTGGACTTTCTTTCCAAGATTGAAAATTGATGCTTCCTCCTCCGGCTCCTGACATATCCGAAATCTTCCCTGCAACACGAGAGGCACTTTTATTAGGTGTAGCATCTATTAAAACTTTAAACCCAGGGTGGAATTTGCTGAACAAAGTAATAACACTGGCCTAATAGGCATTACCTTAAGGATTTTTTTTCCTTTAATATAAAAGTGTAACTACAGCAGTCCAATATACAAATACAAAAAAAAGTACTCATACTAAAAAAATGTACCATAATACTGTACATACAAAAACTTTTCAACAAGAATGATTTAAATATATCTGTTTTTTTTCCAGATCTGGAAGACACAAATGTAAAGTTCTGTAACAGTATTATTGCTGAAATATGTGCCCACGAACACGGTGTTTCCCCTTTTCTCCCCCTCGTCCCAGCCCCGCTTTCAGAGTCCCCTGAGCGTGGATCATGAGCCAACAGCATCCCTGAAGATAACCAGAGCCAAATGTTTACTCAACAGAGGCCATTATTCAGTGAGCCACTGCTTACCACGGACTATGGAAGAGCACAAGTTTTAATCCCAGCCAAGATTAAATCCAGACGGAGGTCTTTCCATCCCCTGATTTGCTACTGGCACTGCTCTTGTTGGACCCAGCTTTGGACCCCACTTTGGCTTTTTTTTCCTGGGGACCATGAGGGTTGTTCTGGTGACTGTAGGCCTGGATTGCTAGATCCAAGCGCTCCTGAGCCATTTTGATCTCCCGCTGCAGAGTCTCCAGGTCAGCTGGGAGGTTCTCCTCATGGCTGCCGTACTGTTGTTCCTGGGCGATGTTGGCCTTGTTTTGCTTGTAGGCAATCTTAGCGTTGGACAGTTCGGTGTACTGGATTTGATCTGGTTTGACGGCAATGTTATAGCCAGGGGGAGCAGATGGTGTATTCCAAGTGAAGGGATAATTATAAGCACCCGGATCTTCCAGTTCCCTCCTTTTACTGTTTAGTGAGTCTCGAATTGTCCCAAACCCTAAATGAAGCATCTCCCAAATGTTAAGCAATAGGCAAAGGCCTGTAACACCATACATTATCAGAAGGAAGATGGTCTTTTCAGTGGGTCTCGAAATAAAGCAGTCTATCTTATGAGGGCAAGGAAGTCTGCTGCACACATAAAATGGGTGGACTTGGAAGCCATACAGAAAATACTGCCCTATCAGAAAACCCACCTCAAACACGGTCCTTGCCAGCAACTGCAGCACGTAGATTTTCATAAGCCCGTCCTCCCGAATCCGCCGGCGGCCATCGTGCTTGGGTTTAGTTTGGTTCTGCTCTTTATTTTCTTTTTCACTTTCCAATTCCATTTCTGGATACATCATGGGATCCTCCTCATGGTCCTCTTCTGTTTCTTCCAGAGCCCGGTGCTGTTTCCAACGCATTGCATAGGGTTTGCTCCGAGCTGTTTTCTTGTCTGCTTCGCCATGCTCCATCTTGGCAATCTTATGAATGGCGTAGCCCAGGTACATCACCGAGGGGGTTGCCACCAAAATGATCTGGAATACCCAGAAGCGCACATGGGAGAGGGGTGCAAAGGCGTCATAGCAGACATTCTCACAGCCTGGCTGCTCCGTGTTGCACACAAATTTGCTTTGCTCATCATAATAGATGGATTCTCCTCCTACAGCCGTAAGGACAATCCGGAAGACAATCAGTACAGTGAGCCAGATCTTCCCCACGAATGTGGAATGGTTGTGGATCTCCTCTAGCAGGCGAGTCAGGAAGCTCCAACTCATGGTGATGGAATTGGTTTGCCCTGATAAAAATGGAAAAATGAAAAATGTCAAAGGAAAATCAACAAATACAAAAATCTGAACAACTTAATTTTTTGATGGTATCTCTAGGAACTACTTTTTTGAATACTTGAAATCTAACTTCAAGGCTCATGCCAGAGTGCTAATTAGAATAAAGAGCATCTCACTCTCTACTACCCCCAGGAAGGACAATTCACCTCAGTCTATGAGCACATCTTTGGACCTACAGAATCCTAGAAGTCTGGTTAGCTTTCATGTCTTCCCTAGTTCCAAAGGTAAAATTGTAGCTAACATCTGAGATGTGTTTCTCAGACCCAGCATACTAGATTCTTTATGCATACTATTATTTCATAAACTTCTCTGTGAGATATAAATAAGAAAACAGTGTGAGAGGTGTAGCTATTCTTTCCAGTCATGGTAAGACTCTCACCGAGAACATAATGGGGACACTTGGGTTGGACCCCATTGTGAAGAGGTACCTTATTAGGAAATTTAAATTTTGGACCTGGTGACAAAGTATTAAAAAGAATCAAGGAGGGGCGCCTGGGTGGCGCAGTCGGTTAAGCGTCCGACTTCAGCCAGGTCACGATCTCGCGGTCTGTGAGTTCGAGCCCCGCGTCGGGCTCTGGGCTGATGGCTCAGAGCCTGGAGCCTGTTTCCGATTCTGTGTCTCCCTCTCTCTCTGCCCCTCCCCTGTTCATGCTCTGTCTCTCTCTGTCCCAAAAATAAATAAACGTTGAAAAAAAAAAAAAAAAAAAAATTTAAAAAAAAAAAAAAAGAATCAAGGAGATGATACAGCTGCAAATAACTGGCAATGATCAAGAACTAAAACAAAAGACAGAAAGGAACTAGGAAGACTAGGAACTGGCTAGACGGCACAGGATAGCAGATTCCAGGATTCTGTGTACCGCTGTATTTGGTCTATGGTAGATTTACGTTTGCAAACTGTGGTGTGAGGACATTAAATCCAATCCATAGGCAAATCCATTCAAAACAGCATTTTGAAGGGCAGTTTTATTCTGAGATTCTTAGATCTATACACCCAGCATCTGGGTAACAATCATCTAAATGAGATGATGTATATACAATTCCTAATGCAACCCCTGACACAAAGCACACTTCTCTCTCCTTCTTCTCTTCTTCCCACTCCCAGTTTACTTTTGTAGATTATAGGTGATCATCAGCATCCAAGAAGTTTAAATATACTTTACCTGTTACTCAGAACTTCTGTTATCCAGAATTTTCTTAGAGAAATGATGTTTTGCTTATAACTTTTCCAGATTCCCTCTGGAAGGAAAAAAGACAAGTGAAGGTCACAAGCTTCCTCCTACAGAAAATAATCATTAAAATGCCATTTTCAGGAAGAAACAAGTTTTCTATGGAGCAGAGGAATTAATCAGCATGAGGAAGAAACATGCTTGAGTTTGAATACCTCCGTATATTCCTCCCAATACATGTGATAGGAGAAACTATGTTTAAAGTGACCCAAAGATTAAGTTATTGTAGTCTAAGAAAATACGACAGGATGGAGAGCCTGGGTGGCTCAGTTGGTTAAGCGTCCGACTTTGCCTCAGGTCATGATCTCATGGTTTGTGAGTTCGAGCCCCACATCAGGCTCTGTGCACAGAGCCTGGAGCCTGCTTCAGATTCTGTGTCTCCCCCTCTCTCTGCCCCTCCCATGCTCATGCTCTTTCTCTCTCTCAATAATAAACTAACACTAAAAAAAATTTTTTTTAAAGAAAGAAAAGAAAACACGACAGGAAGATGAGTCATTCATGAAAATCTGAAGCAGATCAACTCTGGCACCTACAGGAAAAAGCCAAAGCAGAAAAATCTCAACAAATTTAAGCTGGGTCACTAAAGGCCTTGCGAAAATCTTCACCCTGGATGCTCTATTCCCGTTCTATTCCCTGGAGCAGCTAATACCTCTCACTGGGATTTGAATGGCCAACAATGAGCAAGCTGTTTAGTTAAAACACCCAACAGCTGGATCTCAGTCACTGGGACACTTGAATACACTGGAGGTGATTTACAGCTTCACACAAAGAAACTGCTCACGGAAAGAAAACACCTGCATCTGTACTGTGATTTTAAAAAAATAACACCGGGGTGCCTGGCTGACTCAGTGGAGCATGTGACTCTTGATCTCAGGGTTTTGGGTTCAAGCCCTACACTGGGTGTAGAGATTACTTAAAAATAAAATCTTGCGGGGAGCACCTGAGTGGCTCAGTCGGTTAAGTGTGTGACTTCGGCTCAGGTCATGATCTCACAGCTCGTGAGTTGAAGCCCCACTGGGGCTCTCTGTGCTGAAAGTGTGCAGCCTGCTTAGGATTCTGTCTCTCCCTCTCTCTGTGCCTCCCCCTCTCATACATACTCTGTCTCTCAAAATAAAACCAGGACAAATTAGTGTGTGTGTGTGTTTGTGTTAAAGTTTATTTGGGAGAGAGAAAGAAAGCACAAGTGGGGAAGGAGCAGAGAGAGGCAGAAAGAGAATCCCAAGCAGGCTCTGCACTGCCAGCGTAATGCCTGATGTGTGGCTGCAATTCACGAACCATGAGATCATGCCCTGAGCCGAACTCAGACGCTTATTAACCAACTGAACCACTCAGGAGCCCCCAAATTATTACTTATTATCAAGTTCTGCCAACTTTGAATAGTCATGGCCAGGAGTCATCCATAAGGTGCCAACTTTGTTCATTTGCTATCATTTAATTTAATAAATTTAAAACAATCTCTAAGTGTTATGTGTTCGTAGTAATTTAATAAGAAAAACTGGTGGTGATGGGGTAAGATATTGGGAAAAAACCTGGAAAATTTTCCAAAACGTCAATGAAAAACTAAGAAAAGGGGTGCCTGGGTGGCTCAGTCGGTTGAGTGTCTGACTCTTCGTTTCAGCTCAGGTCATGATCTCATGGTTTGTGGGTCTGAGTCCCAAGTAGGTCTCTGTGCTAACAGTGCAGAGCCTGCTTGGGATTCTCTCTCTCCCTCTCATTCCGCCCCTTCTCTGCACTATTAAAATAAATAAACTTAAAAAAAAAAAAAAAAAAGACAGATAGTACAGGCACCTACAGAACATGGAAGTATCAAGATTACATGCAGAATCTGACCACACAAGCATTTTACCACTTCTCTCACTGAATACAAGTTATAAAACCACAAGAGTAATATGCAATCTTTAAATGGTGACATAGTCAAGTTTCTAACACAACTCCTGTAATGATTCACACCCCCAAGTTCAGACTCAGATTTTTCCAAACACCACATCTAAAGCATTTTCCCTAAAGCCTGAAGTTCGATTTACTCCAATTAGTCAAAATCACAGTGTAACTGTTAGAAAACTCCTCCCCTACACCTCTCTCCATACCAAAGACAAGTATCTTTTTAGCAATTAATGTGATGAAACAGTTCTCAACGGTTCAGCATCTCATATAATAATCTACCTTTTCTGGGGGGAGGAGGAATTAGTCCTATGTCCTTCAGAGCTTATAAAGCAGCAATTTATACACATATAGAAGTAGGCACTGTATACTGGTTAAGATACAGTCTAGACTTAGAAAATGTTGAACCCTAAGAACCGGGCTTCCCAAGGGCAATCACAAATGCCACCCATACCTTCGGTATATGTGATGTATTTAGTAACTTTGGGAAATTTTCTTTCTTTAGAAATGTTCCACTACAGTTCCCTTTCTTCTGAACCATTTTTTGCTCTGCTATCAGAAACCTAAAATTCAGGACATAATCTTCTCTGACTTCCCTTTTTCAGCAAACAGACATGAATACAGAATGGGGAGTGAGTGTGTGCAATTACTCTGTGAATGGCTCTCATGGAAACATAAAAATCATTTCCATACTTCATCTTTTAAAGCAAGTGCCATGGGAGCACAGGATGAGTGGAGCACGAGTGGAGCACATGGGAGCACGAGTGGAGCACATGGGAGCACAACAGGAGGGGGATGGCAAGCTGTTAAATGTTTTTTCTAAGAAAGCCCAATCGATTTACATGTACATATGTACTTATTATCCTCCTGAAAAAATATATTCTTTATGCTTTGGTTGAATTTATCTATAGACAAATTCTAGGAAGCAGTATTATTAGGTCACAGGAAATGTAAATCTGCATGACTCTTGCTTTGCACTGTCATCCAACTTGAAAAAAAAAATTTTTTTTAAGTATCTATTTTTGAGAGACAGAGAGATCATGAACAGGGGAGGGGCAGAGAGAGAGGGAGACAGAGAACCCCAGGCAGGGCTCAAACCCACGAACCGTGAGATCATGACCTGACCTGAGCCAAAGTCAGACGCTTAAGCGACTGAACCTGCCAGGCGCCACTGTGCGTTTTTCTTAAAGATTTTTTAAGTAATCTCTTTCCCAACATGAGGCTCAAACTTACAACCCCAAGATCAAGAGTCGCACAGTCTACCAGCCAAGCACCCCTCAATTTATGTTTTCTTTTTTTTTATTTAAAAAAAATTTTTTTTTAATGTTTATTTATTTTTGAGACAGAGAGACAGAGCATGAACGGGGGAGGGTCAGAGAGAGAGGGAGACACAGAATCAGAAGCAGGTTCCAGGCTCTGAGCCATCAGCCCAGAGCCCGACGCAGGGCTCGAACTCACGGACCGTGAGATCGTGACCTGAGCTGAAGTCGGATGCTTAACCAACTGAGCCACCCAGGCGCCCCCAATTTATGTTTTTAATATACCAAGACATACTTCCCCTATATCCTTCCCCACTTCATGGACTATTTCTAGCCTTTTGCCCATGTATTTGTAGAATATATTCTTTTTTTTATTAAAAAAATTTTTTTAATGTTTATTTTTGACAGAGAAAGAGAGAGGGAGACACAGAATCCAAAGCAGGCTTCCAGGCTCCAAGCTGTCAGCACACAGCCCAACGCAGGGCTTGAACTCAGGAGCCGTGAGATCATGACCTGAGCTGAAGTCGAATGCTTAACTGAGCCACCCAGGCACCCCATGCAGAATATATTTTAATATAGTATAGACATTAATCATTTGGCATTTAACATAACACTTCACTTTATTGTCTTCCTTTAATTTTTAGTTTTTTTAAACGTTTATTTATTTTGAGAGAGAAGGAGAATGCGAACAGGGAAGAGGCAGAGAGGGAGGTGGGGAGAGAATTCCAAGTAGGCTCTCAGCTGTTAGCACGGAGCCTGATGTGGGGCTCTATCTCACAAATTGTTGAGATCATGACCTGAGCCAAAATCAAGAGTCTGAAGCTTAACTGACTGAGCCACCTAGGTGTCCCTCAAATTTTGTTTCTATATAGTCACATCAGTCAATTTCTTGAATAGATTCAAAGGTGGAAAAACTATTCCTTCTAGGATGACTTTTTAAGTAAAGAATACTACAACTCATGGTAGCCCATAATTCAAAAGGATTCACACAAACAAAATAACACACACTGAAAAAAAATGTTTGCTTATATAACATTTATTGGACACAAACCAAATGTGTTACTTTTAGTCCGTTTTCCAAATAACTAAGGTTACAAATCTACCTTGTCTTGTACTAGAAAAGAGAATTTTAAAAATTAGTTGGCATAAACATGGTAATAAATTACATAATTCCCTCCCAAATTCTTTGTATTTGAAGTTTTCTACAGTTATACCCTAACAGGATCCAAAGTTTACCACATTTTTCTGTAGAACAGAACTCATGGGATTTTTGAAGATTAAATACAAAGCATATTATTTGGATTATCCCAGGAGGTAGATCACATGATTAGATCCCTTCTAAAGATGAAGAAATGAGATCCAGAAAGGTTACAAAATTGCCTACGATCATACAGTTATTAAAGTGGTTGGGGCACCAGGGTGGCTCAATCCATGGGATCAGAATAAATTCACAAAGATCAGGGTGCCTGGGTGGCTCAGTCAGTTAAGTGTCGTGTCCGACTTTGGCTCAGATCATGATCTCACGGTTTTTGAGTTCGAGCTCTGTGTTGGGCTCTCTGCTGACAGCTCAGAGCCTGGAGCCTGCTTCAAATTCTCTCTCTCTCTCTCTCTCTCTCTCTCTCTCTGTGCCCTTCCCCTGCTCGTGCTCTGTCTTTCTCTCAAAAATAAACATTAAAAATTTTTTTTAATAAAAAAATTCACAAAGATCAAAAGGGGAAATTTCAGAGTTTAAGATCTTATGTGCAGAATGAACTCAAAGTCAAACAAAAAGAACTCAGGTTTCTTGGCAGTTGGGAAGGAAGAATAAAACTAGAAAAGTGGTATCTCCAACAGAAATGGTTTAATTACTTATTTAATAAGTTTATAAGTTTAATTACTTACTCGGGCATTGAGAATAGGGACAAGAGAAGTTGGTATAAACTCCATTCAGTAGACACCGGGTCTGATGTGCCAGTGTCCTGTACAATGGGAGACAGTCAAATGGTGGACGTATGTGGAGCTAAGAGCTGTGCCAGACCTCAAGGCAAGCACCATTACTCCCAACGCTGCTGCAACTTTTGGGTTTGTTACTGCATCAGACCGGGAGCCCCTAGATGTTGTCTTTCACCTCTGCTTCCCTAGCTTCTAGCAATAACTGGCACATTTTAAGTGTTAAATAAATGTTTGACAAACAGATGAATAAATGCATTCCTATGGGACCTGCTTTATACTTATTACAATCTCTCCACTTTTTTCTCCTAGAAAATAAATTCCCACTGTATCAGCCTGTCCATAAAAAGAATAAGCAGCCTCATGAGGCAATGAACCTTGCTTGGTTCACAGGACAGTTTAAAGCAGAAAATGGGCTGTTGTATGGAGTGAGGTGTCAGGTAAAACACTGGACTAGAAATTAGGAATTTTCACTTCAAAGTTTTTGTTTTTAATCTCTGTTCAACACCTTTCAGAAAACCATTTGCTTTCTCCCTAGTTGTCTCCCGACAAGAGCATCCGGCTCTTGATTTCGGCTCAGGTCATGATCTCAGGGTTGTGGGATAGAGTCTGGAGCCTGCTTGAGATTCTTATTCTCTCTCTCTGCTCCCTCCCTTGCTTACATGTGCTGTATTAAAAACAAAAAAAATTTTTTTAAGATAACTGGCTGTTTAAAGTAAAAATGGCAACAACTAATTATTGTAGGAGTGATCTTTCTTTCTTAAAAAAAATTATTTTTAAGTCATCTCCACACCCAATGTGGGGCTTGAACTAACAACCCCGAGATCAAAAGTCCCATACTCCACCAACTGCACCAGCCAGGAGCCCCTGGAATTTATATTTATTATCACACTTCTTTTACATAGAAGTAAAAGTAGTAAAACAATAGAAGTAAAAACAATATCACAAAAAGCAGAGAGAAAGGAAATGGAAATATACTGTTGTAAGGTTATCATATAATACAAGAAGTGATTTATTTATTATTTTTTTTTTTTTTAAATTTTTTTTTTTTCAACGTTTATTTATTTTTGGGACAGAGAGAGACAGAGCATGAACGGGCGAGGGGCAGAGAGAGGGAGACACAGAATCGGAAACAGGCTCCAGGCTCTGAGCCATCAGCCCAGAGCCCGACGCGGGGCTCGAACTCACAGACCGTGAGATCGTGACCTGGTTGAAGTCGGACGCTTAACCGACTGCGCCACCCAGGCGCCCCCAAGAAGTGATTTAATATTGAAAGTAGACTGTAATAACTTAAAAGATGGCTGTAGTAAACCCAAAATCAACTATTAAAATAACAAAACAATGTTACAGCTAATAAACCAATAAAGGACATACTATGCAATCATAAAAATAAATGAGACAGAATAAATAGGAGGATAGTGGATTTAAAACCTATGACATCAACAATCACATTAAATGTAAACAGGCTAAATATTCAATTAAAAGGCAGAAATTGGGGCACCTGGATGGCTCAGTTGGTTAAGTGCCTGACTTTGGTTCAGGTCATGACCTCACAGTTCATGAGTTCAAGCCTTGCACTGGGCTCTGTGCTGACAGCTCAGAGCCTGGAGCCTCCTTCAAATTCTGTGTCTCCCTCTCTCTCTGGCCTTCCTGCGCTCATGCTCTGTTTCTCTTTCTCTCTCAAAAATGAATAAACATTAAAATAAATAAATAAATAAATAAATAAACAAATAAATAAATAAATGGCAGAAATTGTCAGACTAAATAAACAAGATCTAACTATATGCTGCCTACACAGAAATCCACTTTAGGTATAAAGCCACAAAGAGATTAAATGCAAAACTATGGAGAAAGATGTAACATGTTAACAGTAATCAAAAGAAAGGAGGAGGGGCACCTGGGTGGCTCAGTCCGTTGGGCATTTGACTTCAGCTCAGGTCATGATCTCACAGCTCATGAGTTCAAGGCCCGTGTCGGGCTCTGTGCTGACAGCTCAGAGCCTGGAGCCTGCTTCAGATTCTGTGTCTCCCTTTCTCTCTGCTCCTAACCCACTCACATTCTTTGTCTCTCTCAAAAATAAATAGGAAGGAAGGAAGGAAGGAAGGAAGGAAGGAAGGAAGGAAGGAAGGAAGGAAGGAAGGAAGGAAGGAAGGAAGGAAGAAAAGGAAGGAGTAAATGACATGCCTGAGTGTCTTTTAATTTCAGCTCAGGTCATGATCTCAAGATTTGTGGGATTGAGCCCCATGTCATGCTCTGTGCTGACAGGCAAAGCCTTCTTAGGATTCTCTCTCCCTGTCTCTCTGCCCTTCCCTTGCTTGCTCACTTTCTCTCTCAAATGAACATGTTTTTTTAAAAAAAAGAGGAGGGGCCCCTGGGTGGCTCAGGTCATGATCTCACGGTTCAGGAGATTGAGCCCCACATTGGGCTCTGTGCTAGCAGTGTGGAGCCTGCTTGGGATTCTCTCTACCCCTCCCCCACCTATTCTTTATATAAATAAATAAACTTTATTTAAAAATTTAATTAAGAAGGAGAAGTAACTATGTATTACCAGAAAAAGTTTATTTCAGAGCAATGAATAGCCTTAAATAAAGGTCCTTTTACAATGATAAAGGGGTCAATTCATCAATACAACATAAAAATTCACGTTTATACACATATTAACAGAGCCTCAAGAGAGGAAGCAAAAACTGATAGAATTAAGAACAATCGACAAATCCACAATTAATAGTTGGAGATTTCAACACCGCTCACTCAATAACTCACAGAATAAACAGTAAGCATATAAAAAACAAATACTACTTACTATCAACCACTAAACCACAAAACCACTGACATTTAGAGTACGCTCCACCCAACAGCAAAAGAACTCACAATTTTTTCAAGGACACAGAGAACTCGTACTGAGATAGACCATATTCTAGGCCATTATCAAAGCTGCAATACATTTAAAATTATTCAAATCATACAAAGTATGTGCTCTGATCACAACAGAATTAAATTGGATAATCACTCAAATTGACTATCTTCCCCTATTCTCTCTCTTATCACCGAAAAATCTCCATAGGAATGACCCAAAAGAACTGTTTTCCTCTTCTCCACCCTCAAAATACACCTCCTTACATTTCCAAGACCAATTACTAACACTTTTTTTCAGAAAGTTTTATTCAGAAAGTTTTATTTTCCCTATAAGACAAACAACAAGAGGTGCCTCGGTGGTTCAGTGGGTTAAGCGCCTGACTCTTGGATTTCAGCTCAGGTCACGATCTCATGGTTTGTGAGATCAAGCCCCGTGTCAGGTGCTGCACTGACAGCTCAGACCCTGCATGGGATTCTCTCTCTGCCCCTCACCCACTCATGCTCTCTCAAAAATAAACAAACTTGGGGCACTCACGTGGCTCAGTCGGTTAAACGTTCGACTTCAGCTCAGGTCATGAGCTCACGGTTTGTGAGTTAGAGCCCAGAATATGGCTCTCTGCTCTCAGCGCACTGAGCCTGCTTCAGATCCTGTCTCCCTCTCTCTCTCTCTGCCCCTCCCTCGCTTGCATAAAATACAACCACGCTTTCTCTCTCTCAAAAATAAACATTAAAATAAATAAACTTAAAAAAAAAGAACAAGACACAATTTAGGATTACTGAACACACATGTGCTAGGAAGCATACAAAGTGCTCATTTATTTTAATCCTCATAAAATCTTATCTTTTAGATAAGAATCAGGTTCATGAAACTTGAGTAATGTAGACAAAGTCAGCTACTGACACAGGTTGGTTCAAACAGGCTAGTTTAACTCCAAAGTCTTTTATTTTTGCTATGCAGTATTTTCTTAACTCCAATATCCAATAAGGCATTGATTTATAAATTACTTCACAATGCTCTCAAATACAGCATGCCCATCTGAATCTGCATATGTAAAATACCTTAAGAATTGAAAACTACCTAAATGGCTAATAACTGATGATGAGTGGTGAATAAACTATGGTAACATCTATGTGATGGAACAGTACACATATCAATAAGCCTAGATACCACCAATCTACCAAAACTACTTGCCAATGATTACTTCTACAGTGCCAAATTCAATGGTCAATTCTTATTCAACCTTTTAAGCTATATATATTTTTAAAATGTTTAATTTGTTTCTGTTAAATTTCTAAGAATAGGGGTGCCTGTGTGGCTCAGTCGGTTAAGCGTCCGACTTCAGCTCAGGTCATGATCTCACAGCTCGTGGGTTCGAGCCCCGCGTCGGGCTCTGTGCTGACAGCTCAGAGCCTGGAGCCTGCTTCGGATTCTGTGTCTCCTTCTCTATTCCTCCCCTGCTCATGCTCTCTCTCTCTCAAAAATAAATAAAGATTAAAAAAAAATTAAATTTCTAAAAATATTTTAGAGAGAGAGAGCATGTGAGCAAGCGGGGGAGGGACACAGAGGATCCAAAGCGGGCTCTGTGCTGACAGTAGAGAGCCTGATTCAAGGCTCAAACTCAAGAACCATGAGATCATGACCTGAGCCAAAATCAAGAGTCAGATGCTTAACCGACTGAGCCACCCAGGCACTCCTAAGCTGTATTTGATATACCTGATTACTCCTTCCTCTCCAAAATACTTTTTTTTTTCCACTTGGCTTCCCTGATACCATACTCTTCTGGCTCTTATTTTTCAGTTCCTATTTCAGTGTCACTTCTCCTTTTCTAAACTTCTAAATACATGTCCTGATTTTTATCCTATCTTGTTACCCTATCTTTTTCAGTGTTCTTTGCAGGTTCCTCCAGCCAGAATTCAACTTGTAAATGATGTCCCATTTGCTTCAACATTTCCCTTGAACTTTAGGCCTGAAATTCAACTGCTACTCTACATCTCCTGGATGTCTAATAGGCCCCACATTTCTCATACCACAATCCTCCCATCCTCCGAAGACCTACTCCATTTTCAGTTTTCCAAATCTAAGTAAATGGCTCCACTATTCATGTGGTTCCTCTGGTCAAAAACCTTCAAGTCAGCCTCACTCCTAGCCAAACCATTGGCAAATCCTTCCAACCACTCCTTACCACCTCCACTACTACCACTCTGATTCAAGCCACCTTCATTTTTTTTTTTTAATGTTTTTATTCATTTTTGAGACAGAGAGAGAGCGTGAGCAGGGGAGGAGCAGAGAGAGAGGGTGACACAGAATACAAAGCAGGCTTCAGGCTCTGAGCTATCAGCACAGAGCCCGACGCTGGGCTCGAACTCACAGACTGTGAGATCACGACCTGAGCCGAAGGACGTTCAACCAACTGAGCCACCCAGGCACCCCAAGCCACCTTCATTTCTAACCAGGACTACTGGAAAAGCAAAATCTTCTAACTGGTTTCCTAGTTTATGCTCTTATCCCTCTCAAATCTATTCTCCAAAAAGTAACCCCAATAAAGCTCTTAAAAAGTAAGGCAGATCATGTCCCTCTCCTGCTCAAAACTCTATTGGGATAAAATCAAAAATCTTTACCACAGTCTACAACATGCCCACATGACCATAGTTCACTTCCTGGTCTCATCTCCTTCCATCCTCCCTCTTGCTCATTCTGACTCAGAAATACCTGTATCCTCACTGTTCCTCAGACTGCACCAAATATGCCATGCTTTCTCTCTCTCTGCCTGTCCCCCCTCTCTAAAAATAAGTAAATATATATTCTTAAAAAAAGAAAAAAGAAAAAAAAGTGGGGGCACCTAAGTGGGTCAGTTAAGCATCAGACTATTGATCTTGGCTCAGTTCATGATCCCACAGTTTGTAAGATCAAGTCCCAAGTTGGGCTCTGCACCGACAGTGCAGAAATAAATAAACAAAATATATAAACAATTTTTAAAAAGGTGGCTCAGTCAGTTAAACGTCTGACTCTTGATTTTGGCTCAGGTCATCACGATCTTAGGACTCATGGGTTCGAGCTGGCAACTGGTTCTGCTCTGACAGGGTGGAGCCTGCTTGGGATTCTCTTTCTCCTTCTCTCAAAATAAGTAAACATCAAAAAAAGAAAAAGAAAAGAAAAGGCAAATATGCCATGCTTTTGTCCCAAGACTTCTGCACTTGCACTTGCTATTTTCACTGCTTGGAACACTGGCATCAATACTGGCAGGACTTTCTCATTCAAGTCTGCTCAAAAGTCACTTCCTTAATGAAATGTCCCCCCTGGGGTGCCTGGCTAACTCAGTTACTAGGCATGCCAGCCAGGTACCCCCTTGGTAACTCTTTCCTAGGTAGAGACCTAATCTCTCTACTATATAAAGAGTTCCAAGAACAAAAACAACAAAAACCTACCCCCCAAAACACCCAACAATCCAAAAGGAGAGGGGCAAGGGACACAAGCAGACATTCCATGGCAACCACCCCCCCCCAACAAATTCCCCTTAAAAATGTTACACAACATGGATGAACCTTGAAAAAAATGATGTCAGGAGCGCCTGGGTGGCTCAGTTGGTTGAGCATCCAACTTTGGCTCAGGTTATGATCTCATAGTTAATGGGTTCAAGCCTCACATCAGGCTCTGTGCTGACAGCTCAGAGTCTGAAGCTTGCTTTGGATTCTGTGTCTCCCTCTCTCTCTGCTCCTCCCTCATTCATGCTGTCTCTCAAAAATAAATAAAAGTTAAAAAAAAAAAAAAAAAGAAGAAGCCTCTTAGACTAGAATATGATGAAGGATGTTTGGGAAGTAGCCATAGAGAAGGCTGAACAGGGAAGTCAAAGACCAGTTTGCAAGAGAGTCTTAGCATACCATGGAACCTCAAATTAAAGCATGTAAGTAGTGATGAATAAAGGAACCTCACATGTGGTCCACAGACCACCTTTATCAGAATTACCCAGAGCGCGTGTTGAAAACGCTCATTCTCACATTCTATTTACCCAACTCCCACTCCCAGACCTACCGAATCAGAATCTAACCAAGCTTCTATGGTTGAACATGTAGGTTGTTTATAGTGGTCTGTTGTAATACTCAACTTGGTACACACACCCATTTCTAAAAGAATTGCTGGTGAACAGTTGTACATTGCGAAAGATATTTTTGCATGTTTACAAAAAAAGGTCAATTTCTTTGCCCTCTAGCTCTCCAAAAATTCTAAAGCTTTTGATTTGTATTACCAAATTACCCTTCCAAAAAGCTGGTACCTATTTATTTATATTTCCACTATCAGAGTATGAGAATCTGGTTCCCTCATTTCCTCACCAATGATTTCAATATATTTTTTAAGAAACAAAGTCTGGGTTAATAAGAGTTTAAATTATAAGAAGTTTTAGACTATCACAATCACTAGGGAAATTCAAACAAAAACCATGAGATACCACATCACACCCATCAAGATGGCTATTACCAAAAAAGAAAAGAAAAGAAAAGAGAAGAACAAATGTCAACAAAGCCATGGAGAAACTGGATCCTTGTTGAGCACTGCTGCTGGGAATCTAAAATGGTGCAGTTGCTATAGAAAACAGTTCGGTTACAGTTTCCTCAAAATATTAAATATACAATTACCTTATGATCTAGCAATTCTCCTGGGTATATAGTGAAAGAAACAAAAGCAGAGATGCCAAGAGATTTTGTATACTCGTGTTCACTGTAGAATTATTCACAAGAGCCAAAAAAGGTAGAAGCAACCCAACTGTCCACTGACAGATGAATAAACAAAACATGACATTTTGTAATATACAATGGAATATTTTTCAGCCTCGAAAGGAAGGAAATTCTGACACATGGATGAACCTTGACAACATTATGTTAAGTGAAAGAAGTCAGTCACAAAAGACAAATGTTACATGATTCTACTTACATGAGGTACCTACAATAGTCAAATTCATAGAAACAGAAAATAAAATGGTGATTGCCAGGGGCTGAGAGGAACAGGGAACTAGTGTTTAATGGGTACAGTTTCTGCCGGGAAGATTCAAAAGTTCGGGAGATGGTCATACAACGATATAAATTTACTTAATGCCCCAAAGCTATACACATATTTTTTAATTTTTTTATTTTTAATTCTTTTTTTAAATATATTTTTAATGTTCGTTTATTTTTGAGAGAGAGGGGGAGAGCATGAATGGGGGAGGGGCAGACAGAGGGGGAGACAGGATCTGAAGCAGGTTCTGTGCAGACAGCAGTGAGCCTGATGTGGGGCTCAAACTCATGAACCAGAGATCATGACCTGAGCTGAAGTCAGACGCTTAACCAACTGAGCCACCCAGGTGCCCCAAAGTTATACACTTTAGAAAACGGTTAAAATGATAAATTTTATGTTAATACCACAAAAGGATAAAAAAGTTTTAGACTAAAATTCATTCATGCAATTGGTACTTATCTGTCATCAAGAAGCTTGCAATGTAGTAGTTTGTAGGATATTTACAAACACGTTTTAAAAACTACAATTGTATTCAAGAGATATTTGCTATACAGTTATATATGCTAAACAACAGAGAACTAGAAGAAGCAAACTAAAATCATCTGTTAACTTTCAACATATTTTATAGTGTAGTGACACTACAGGGAAATGCTTTACTTTTCAGTTTATCTGATTCATTTTTTCCATTGCAAGCTCTTTACTATAACGTTGGCCACAAAAAGTTAATCCAAAAATACCACTTTCATATATATCTTTGGAATAGACTCATGTAAAAAAAGCTCCCAAGGGTTCCAAATCAACAACAAAAAAACCCAATAACTTGTCCCTTGTCAATTTTTAATCTAAACGAAACTATAATAAACAGGAAATTAAAAATTTTCAAGTAAGTAGTGCTAAATTCTAAATGTTTTACAAATGCAACAAAGTCCAAATGGGTCAGAGCCAAGTTTTAATCTCCCTCTAATTAAAAAACAAACAAAAAACACCCCAACCCCAAGCCTATTACAAACCAGATTTTAAAATCTTAGTTTCTTTTAAAAATTAAAAACAGGGACGCCTGGGTGGCTCAGTTGGTTAACCATCCAAATTCGGCTCATGTCATGATCTCACAGTTCATGAGTTCGAGCCCGGCACTGGGCTCTGTGCTGACAGCTCAGTGTCTGCAGCCTGCTTCAGATTCTGTTGTCTCCCTCTCTCTCTGCCCCTCCCCCACTTGTACTCTGTCTCTCAAAAATAAACAAACATTAAAAAAAATTAAAATAAAAAGAAACCCAACTCATTTTCTCAGAGTTCCTCCAAACTGAGGGTCAGGCCTGTGATCTGTGTGTGCTCTGCTGGTGAGATGCACCATCAAGAGTAATTCCACGGAGAGCAGGAAGGATCTGGCAAAGTCTGCTCTGGGGAGAGCAGGACTGAGCAAGGGAGAGCTACCAACTTTCAGGGGTCCCAGCTTCTGGGTCCTGGGCCCAGCCGCAGTGTGATCTAATGCCAGCAGGAGTCTCTTGGAGACTTGCCCCAGTGGGGTTGGTCTCTGGCCCTCTGGGCATATAGGGAGTCGGCCAGCTCTCTCAAATCCTTAATAAATGAAAAAAAATTTTTTATTATTTATTGTTGAGAGAGAGAGAGAGAGAATATGAATGTGAGTGGGGGAGGGGCAGAGAAAGACAGAGGGAGACACAGAATCTGAAGCAGGCTCCAAGCTGTCTACACAGAGCCCAATGTGGGGCTTGAACCCACGAACCGTGAGATCATGACCACTCACACTGTCTCTGACTCTCTCAAAAATAAACATTAAAAAAATGTGTCTTCCTTTTGGGATGAGCACTGGGTGTTGTATGGAAACCAATTTGACAATAAATTTCATATATTGAAAAAAAAATGTGTCTTAATAAAAACAAAGTCCAGGATGAACTAAAACTAATATTCTAGAATAGTGATTCCTAACCTTGAATGTCTGACAACAAGACAGAGCAAGCACTGAACTTGGAGGTAAGAGATTCTAACAGGCACTTCAGGAGTATTTCTCCCCACCCCACCCTGTTTGTTTTTTTTTTCATTTGTGAAGTAAGTGGAGAATATCAGATGATTTCTAAGGTCTTGCTATTAACATTTGATGAAAATAACCTCAGGCAGAATAAAATTCATAAAACAACCAACAAATTATGTGGCATTCAGAACTCTAAGGAGCAGGAAAGAAGTAACTGCAGTGAAATGAAACAATGACAAGATGTCAAATTTTCAAAAAGGCATTTCCCAAACAGTCATCCCCCCAGAAAATTTATGGTTGAATAAAACTAAAAAAATGTAATATTGACTCACCATGATTCTAAAGTATTAACTATCTGGGCATCCCAGATCATGAGCTGAGCAATCCACTAAGAATCGTGCTAGTGACTCACACTCCTGAATGAGACTGCTTTATGTGCAGAGACAAGGCATCAATTAAAGGGTTTACAATGAAGTTTTGTTTAACTGGAATGCTTTAAGTGGAAGTTAATTCTGCATGAGCGATAATAGAGGTTTAATAACTAGCTAGTGACAATTTCTAAGCAAAAGCATCATGGCAGCTCACTAGCAAACAGTAATCTATGTATTACAAACATACAAACAACTTGTTTTCAAAAGAGGTCTTGGCTATGGACGTTATTGGAGAAACACAAAATTTAATTTATTGTGAGTCAAATTATAAAACCTAGTGGAAAGTAGTTTGAAATCTTGGCTCTATTAACCAACAAGGAAACAAAGTACATCACTATGGGCTGAAGTGTCAATTTGTGCTGGCAAAAAGCCACTCTATTTAAATGTAAGAACCTTCAGGAACCAGCTGGAGAAGTAAGGGGAACCTGGGATAATGCATTCATTCACATCCTAAGTGGTACTGTCTTCATGTAAAAAAGGACAATATTGGTACACTTGTCCAAAACAGCCTGAGTTTAGGTCAAATCAACTGTCTGAATAATCATCAGTCTAGGAGAATGAACATGTCTAAGACAAAATAAAAAATGTGTAACATTTCCAATATGACTGCGTATAACTACATGTTGTCCAATATGACAACATAAAATTTGCAAAAAAATACCATCATCCACTGATGGTGAGGGCAGTCTGATACAACCTTTCCGGAAGGCACTGTGGTTAATATTTATCAGGAATTTTAAAATGTTTATATCCTTTGATCAGTAATTCCACATCTAGTAATTTATCTTAAGTGCCCAATATAAGATAAATTTTATACAATTTATGACGTAACTTCATGATGAAATACTGCATAACTACTATAAATCCTGTTTTAGAAAAGAGACCACAAAATTCAATGCATACAATTATTTAAAGACAAAAACTAAGACTAGCGGTTGCCTAGACCTGAAAGAGATGGTGGGGTGGGGTGGGGGGAGGGAGTGACTGCTAGTAAGTATGAGGTTTCTTTTTGGAGGATTGAAAATATTCTAAAATTAAATTGTGGTGATGGCTACACAACCCTGTGAATATAATAAAATTTTTGAATTGTACATTTCAAATAGGTAAACTGTATGGTGTGTATGAATTCTATCTCACTCAAGCTGTTTAAGATACCAATGAGGGGATACAAGTAACTGAAACAAGAAAATGGGGCCTGGAAAACAGGCACCAACCAAAGGGTGTGGGGCAGGGGGGGGGGGTGCCTACTGCTTATTAGCTACAACTATGGGAGTTATCAGACTGATCTATCTTTCAAAAGAAGTCTTCGAGGGGTGCCTGAGTGGCTCAGTTGGTTAAGCGTCTGACTTTGGCTCAGAACATGATCTCGCAGTTCATGAGATCGAGCCCCACATCGGACTCTGTGCTGACCACTCAGGGCCTGGAGCCTGCTTTGGTTTCTGTCTCCCTCTCTCTATGCCCCTCCCCTGCTCGCACTGTCTCTCAAAAATAAATAAAGGTTAAAAAATGAAAACAAGAGGTCTTTGACCTGGATTTTTATGTGAAGTCTGATTTTCATACAAATTTTTGATTGAAGTGTAAAATACCTACAGGAAGATAAACAGAAGCATGCAGCTCAATGAACTTTCACAAACTGAATACACCTATGTAACCAGCACTAAAATCAAAAACAATCACACCATTCCTACCCAAGGGAAACCGCCACCCTTACCTTTAACAGTACAGAGTACTTTAGCCCAGGGATAGGTCTTTGTTATGAGACAGTCGTGTGCACTGTGGGGTGCTCTGAAGCAACCCTGGTCTCTTCCAGTTGTGGCAACCAAAGATGCCTCCAGACACTGCCAAATGCCCCTTGGGGAACAATATTACACCACACTGAGACCCACTGGTTTACCCTGTTCTTGAGCTTAATATAATATAAATGGAATCCTACAAAATGGACTCTCTTGTATCAGAATCATAAAGAATATACTCTTTTGTGCCTGACTGCTTTTGTTCAGCATCTGTTGAGTCACCAATCCTGCTGCATTTAGCTCCAGTCTGTTCATTCTCTTTGCTTTATTATATTGCCATTGTGTGACTATATCACAAATTTATTCATTCCACTGCTGATGGGCATTTGAGCAGTTTCCAGTTTGAGGATATTATGAATAATGCTACTATGAACATTCCATATAGGTCTTCTGGTGAATATATGTATGAATTCCTGTTGAATACCTAGAAGCAAAATTGTTATGTCAGCTTCAATAAGTTAGTACTTTTCCAAAGGGAGTTGTATCAATTTACACTCTTGTCTCCTTTTCTTTCATGCTAGCAATAGAAAAAAAAAGAAACTTAAATAATATTGAGCCAGATATCTTATAGCTGAATATATATACCCTGACAATTTGTGACCCGTTTACAAAGAGTATTTCAGGGACACATGGGTGGCTCAGTCAGTTAAGCATCCGACTCTTGATTTTGGCTGAGGTCATGATCTTGTGGTTTGTTAGATGGAGTCCCACATCAGGCTCTGCTGAAAAGCATGAAGCCTACTCCGGATTCTCTCTCTCCCTCTCTCTCTGCCCCTCCCAGGCTCACGTGCATGAACACTCTCTCTCTCTCTCTCTCTCAAAATAAATAAACTTTTTAAAATAAATAGAATATTTCATTATATGGGAAAATGTTCACATGTAGTAAAGAGACAAAAAACAAAAAACCTCCAGTAACATAATATGCTTGAAAGGAAATACACCAACATTAACAATGGCCTATGAACGATTTCTCTTCAATTTGCTTTTTCAGTATTTTCTACAATAAACATGTAATAATGGAGTTGGCAAAGCTTTCCTATGCAACAAAAGCCTTGAGGGAAATTTAAAAAGTAGGTCGGGTACAAATTTCATTTTGCATACATTCATAAAGACCTAATTAAGTAACGGATAGATCACAGAAAAGTATAACGATCTCATAGAGCCATTGATACAGTTACTACCCACCCCCGTATACAGGGGTCCAAGACAGAACTTATATAAAATTCTACTCCAGAGTAAAAGAGAGTCTAGAGGGTAATTCTTAATTTGTAAGAGTGTATCACAAGATGGTAGTATATTTTTTAAGATTTTCTTTTAAGTTTATTTATTTAAGCAATCTCTACACCCAACATGGGGCCAAACTCACCACCCTGAGCGAGCCAGGTGCCCCAAAAGAGTAGTATTCTGACATGATGGCTTATATAGCAGCTTACTATCATACTGTTGCTCCTCTCATTCCTTTAGAAACTCACTATAAAATGGTCCAGAAGCAACACAGAAAATTAACATATCCAACATTCCCTTGAAATATATAGTTATAATTGCTACCTGCTGGTTATTGAGTATCTGAGACTGAGTATTTGGAAAGAGACACCTTTATTTTAGAAAATGATCATTAAAGTAGCCACCAAAAACTTACCAGTCTCCATTATAAGTGAGTTCTATTAAATGTTTATTTGACATGTGAAAATGTTATAAAACTCTTACTTCCTGTCCTAATCACTCTACTAAATTTTCTCTACTTTGTATCAAGGATTCTTCTATTGGGACAAAAATATGCCCATAATATTCAGTACAAACCCAAGGGACATTTCTTCCGAGAGAAAATACTAAATGTTAATATACTACACTAGGTAAATTATTTAAACCAAAATCATGTTACTTTAACGCTCTGAAGATTAGCTAAACTGGAATCTTAAAAGATCACTATTCTGAGCACTGATCTCATCTCCATTTCCTTACTTTGAGAAACCATGCTGATATTTATGTAATTTCAAACCACAAAGGAAAAAAAATGACAGTTTTGAGGCAAAATAAATAAAAAACAGTAGAAAATAAACTTTTTTTTTAAAAAAAGTAAGCTCTAAGACCCCAGTAGGAAACAAACTTCTACTAAAAGCATTTTCCAGGGCGTGTAGGGGTGTGCCTGGGTGGCTCAGTTGGTTGAGCTCAGGTCACAATCTCATGGCTCATGGTTCAAGCCCACATGAGGCTTTGCGCTGACGGCATGGAGCCTGCTTGGGGTTTCTGTCTCTCTCTCTGCTCCTCCCTGCTTGCTCTCTCTCAAAAAATTAAACATTTTTTTTTAATTTTTTTTTTTTTAATTTTTTTTTTCAACGTTTATTTATTTTTGGGACAGAGAGAGACAGAGCATGAACGGGGGAGGGGCAGAGAGAGAGGGAGACACAGAATCAGAAGCAGGCTCCAGGCTCTGAGCCATCAGCCCAGAGCCCGACGCGGGGCTCGAACTCACGGAACGCGAGATCGTGACCTGGCTGAAGTCGGACGCTTAACCGACTGCGCCACCCAGGCGCCCCAAACATTTTTTTTTAAGAGAGCATTTTCTGGGGTGCCTGGGTGGCTCAGTCAGTTAAGCGTTAGGCTCTTGGTTTCAGCTCAGATCATGATCTTGCCATTCATGGGTTCGAGACATGTGTCAGGCCCATGCTGACAGTGTGGAACCTGCTTGGGATTCTCTCTTCCTCTCTCTCTCTCAAAATAAATAAATCACCTTAAAAAACAAACAAATAAATAAAATGCTAAGGGCAGGGCAGGGAGCACCTGGCTGGCTCAGTCTATGGAGTGTGCTATTCTTGATCTCCAGGTAGTAGTGAGTTTGAGTGCCATGTTACGCAAAGAGCTTACTTTAAAAATATTCTCAGGCACCTGAGTGACTCAGTCAGTTCAGCGTTTCAGCTCAGGATATGATCTCACAGTTTGTGGGTTCAAGACCCGCATCAGGCTCTGCACTTCTGCACTGTCTGTGCGGAGCCCACATGGGATTCTCTCTCTTTCTCTAAATAAATAAATAAATAAACAAACAAACAAACAAATAAATAAATAAATACTAAGCCTGATTTAAATTTCTCATTGAACTAGTAACCATAATTAACTGGTAGCCAAAACAAAACTATTCAGTAGAATGCTTTGCAAGCTATGCATATATAGTTTCCTTCCCAGGATATACCTCAAATCATAAACACATTTTTCCATCCTCTTCTTTTCTGAGTTCAAGTATAATAGGATACAATGGCTTCAGATACACAATTCAATAGAACTGAGACACTCTGAGACACTCTCCCAATTCCTAACAATTTGTCCAACCTCAAAGAAAAACTTTCCTAAGTCAATCTAAGAAGTGCACATCTGCTTGACCTGCTCAACATACAATAAATATATACAAAGCTTTTACTCTGAATAACATGAACATCTATTACTGAACTAGAATGTAAGGTCAAAGCAAGCTAGTCGAGTTACACACATGAACAATAAAACCCCTTTCAGAAAGTATTACATGTCTTTTCTCATGAAAGCATTTTCTATACAAATCTAGACAGGCTACTCTTCAGGTCTATTAAAAAGAGATCCTAAGGGGTGCCTGGCTGGCTCAGTTAGAAGAGCATGCAATTCTTGATCTCGGGGTTGGGAGTTTGAATCCCATGTTGGCTGCAGAGATTACTTAAAAATAAAATTTTTATTAAAAAAAGAGGGAGGGGCACCTGGGTGGCTCAGTCAGTTGAGCATCCAACTTCAGCTCAGGTCATGATCTCACAGTTCATGAGTTAAAGCCCTGCATCAGGCTCTGTGCTGACAGCTCGGAGCCTGGAGCCTGCTTCAGATTTTGTGTCTCCTTCTCTTCCCCCCCCCTCCCCCACTCACACTCTGTCTCTCTCTCTCAAAAATAAACATTAAAAAACAATTTTTTTTTAAAAGAGGGAGAGAGAGAAAGATCCCAGGAACACACTTTTGACATTTAAGCTTAAAAATCATTATCTTGGGGCGCCTGGGTAGCTCACTCCATTGAGCCTCTGACTTCGGCTCAGGTTGGGCTATGTGCTAACAGCTTAGAGCCTGGAGCCTGCTTCAATTCTCTCTCTCTCTCTCTCTCTCTCTCTCTCTCTCTCTCTCAAAATTAAAATAAACATTAAAAAAAATTTTTTTTAAGTTACAGTTACATAGGCTCACACACTATTAGTGTTAAAAGAAATGTTACAGATCAGCTAGTCCAGTAGCCCCTCATTTTTAGGGTCTGAGAGACTTTATGTAGTAATTACAGGAGTTTCTAGAGCCCTATATAATAGTGGCGATACATATAGCATCTGATTTTGGAAAAAACACAAAAAGATAAAACTTTACTATAAACTGTTAAAGTTTTAAAATAAACTTGTAATTTATTTATAATATTATTTATATATACATTTGAAAAGGTCATATATATTTGTAAGATACTATTTATATAGTTCACAGATAATACCTGCATGGATTCTAAGGTTATCTTTCAATAATTCTGCAGTGGCCCATTGTTTGATATCTGAGTATGAGACTATATCCTTACTTTACCTAAGAGGATATTAAAGATCAGGATAATGTGCTTAAGATCACACAATTAATAAGCTGCAAAGCCTAGAATACAACTTGGGACCTAATGATCTTTTTGCTATACTATGTGGGTGTACTGTTTAATTTTATTTTCAGACCACGCATAAAGTCACTGAAAAAACTGATTATAATATACAAGCAATATAAATATAACTGAAGAAAAGTCTCATTTAAAACAGCAACAAAGTGGGGCGCCTGGGTGGCTCAGTTGGTTAAAGCATCCGACTTCGGCTCAGGTCATGATCCCGCGGTCCGTGAGTTCGAGCCCCGTGTCAGGCTCTGTGCTGACAAGCTCAGAGCCTGGAGCCTGTTTCAGATTCTTGTGTCTCCCTCTCTCTCTGACCCTCCTCCGTCATGCTGTCTCTCCCTGTCTCAAAAATAAATAAACATTAAAAAAAAAATTTTTTTTAATAAATAAATAAATAAAACAGCAACAAAGAGGGGAGCCTGGGTGGCTCAGTTGGTTAAGTGTCTGACTTCAGCCAGGTCATGACCTTGTGGTTCATGAGTTTGAGCCCCGAGTCGGGCTCTGTGCTGACAGCTCAGGCCTGGAGCCTGCTTTGGATTCTGTGTCTCCCTCTCTCTCTGCCGCTTTCCCACTCACACTCCGTCTCTGTCTCTCTCTCAAAAATAAACAAATATTAAAAATAAATAAATGAATAAAAATTAAGGAAAAAAAAAGGGGGTGCCTGGGTGGCTCAGTAGGTTAAGCATCTGACTCTTGACTTCGGATCAGGTCATGATCTTGCAGTTAGACTCACAGTTTCTGAGTTGCAGCCCCACACTGGGCTCTGTACTGAGTTCTGTGCTGGCAGTACAGAGCCTGCTTGGGATTCTGTCTCCGTCTCTCTCTGCCCCTCCCCTGCTTGCTATTTTCCCTCTCAAAATAAATAAAAATAAACTTAAAAAAGTATTAAATAATAAAATAGCAACAAATAGGTGAAATACTTAGGAAAAGACTAACAAGAAACAGAGATTTTAAATGAAGAACACTTAAAAATTACTGCCAAGGAACACCAAAAACTTAAATTCTTAAGATAAAACATTCCATGTTCTTGGATACAAAAGCCATCTTAAGATATTAGTTCTCCCTAAATTGATCTAAAATGTAATGTAATCTAAAATACAATGCCAAAAGGATTTCTTAGGAACCAGACAAACTGATTCTAAATTAACATGAAAGGGCACCTGGCTGGCTCAGTTGGAGGAGCATGAGATTCTTGATCTGGGGATTGTGAGTTCAAGCTCCACACTGGGTGTAGAGATTACTTTATTATTTTTTTTTTTAATTTACTATTTTTTTGAGATAGAGTGCACATGAGCAGGGGAGAGGGGCACAGGGAAAGAGAGAATCCAAAGCAGGCCCCAGGCTCAGGGCAGAGGCAGATGCAGGGCTCCATCCCACAACCCTGGGATCATGACCTGAGCTGAAATCAAGAGTTGGACGCTCAACTGACTGAGCCACCCAGGCGCCCCTAGATTACTACTGTATAAAATAAACTTAAATGAATGAATGAATAAATAAATTTAATGTTAAAAAACAAATAGTAAGAATGGTAGAGAACTTTCTGAAAGAGTAAGGAGAGCATACAAGCTTCTCTAGATATGCATTATAAAGTTCTAATAATTTAAAAGGTGAAATTGGCAAAAAGATCAACAGATCAATAGAATGAATGTAACAGAATAGAAAGTCCAGAAGATCAAAATACATCTGGACATTTAATGTATGATAAGGTGACATTTCAAACAAATGGAAAAATGATGGAATATTCAATAAATTATAATGAATTACTATGGGTAGCTATCTGAAAAAAATTAGAAGTTGGACCTTTATTTATTTTTTTAAACTTTTTTTGTGTATTTATTTATCTTTGAGAGAGAGAGCGCACGAGCAGGGCAGGGGCAGAGAGAGGGAGACACAGAATGTGAAGCAGGGTCCAGATTCCAAGCCATCAGCACAGAGCCCAACACGGGGATTGACCCACAAACCGTGAGATCATGACCTGAGCTGAAGTCGGACGCTTAACCAACTGAGCCACCCAGGCACCCCTAGAAGTTGGATCTTTAAATTCCAGATGAATCAAGGATCTAAAATTAAAAACAAAACACTCAAAGTTAGACAAAGCCATGGCCATTTTTTTCTTTAATTTTTTTTTTTTAACGTTTATTTATTTTTGAGACAGAGAGAGACAGAGCATGAACGGGGGAGGGTCAGAGAGAGAGAGAGGGAGACACAGAATCTGAAACAGGCTCCAGGCTCTGAGCGGTCAGCACAGAGCCCGACGTGGGGCTCGAACTCACAGACCGCGAGATCATGACCTGAGCAGAAGTTGGACGCTTAACCGACTGAGCCACCCAGGCGCCCCTATTTTTTTCTTAACTGAGTAGAGAAGACTTCTAAAATGATACAAAACCTAGAGGTCAAATGAAAGAAATGACAAATTCAATTATACAAAGTATAATTTTTGGAAAAAAAAAATACTGTAAACAACTCAAAAAATATACTGAAAGGTAGGGCACCTGGGTGGCTCAGTCAGTTAAGCGTCAGACTCCTGACTTCAGCTTAGGTCTTGCTCTCACGGGTTCAAGAGTTCAAGCCCCACATCAGGCTCCATGCTGATAAGTGCACGCTGACAACTGCAGAGCCTGCCTGGGATTCTTTCTCTCAAAACAAATACACTTAAAACAAAAAAGATATACTGAATAATTAAAATGATTTGCAATTCTGAGTAAAAGGTTAATTTCTCTAACACATAAAGAATTCTAACAGATCAATAATAAAAAGACCATTCAATAGAAAAATATGCAATGGGGCGCCTGGGTGGCTCAGTAGGTTGAGCATCCGATTTAGGCTCAGGTCATGATCTCACGGTTCATGGGTTCAAGCCCCGCATGGGGCTCCATGCTGACAGCTCGGAGCTTGGAGCCTGCTTCTGGTTCTGTGTCTCCCTCTCTCTCTTCTCCTCCCCTCCTTGCACTCGGCCTCTCAAAAATAAAAATAAACATGGGGCGCCTGGGTGGCGCAGTCGGTTAAGCGTCCGACTTCAGCCAGGTCACGATCTCGCGGTCCGTGAGTTCGAGCCCCGCGTCGGGCTCTGGGCTGATGGCTCAGAGCCTGGAGCCTGTTTCCGATTCTGTGTCTCCCTCTCTCTCTGCCCCTCGCCCGTTCATGCTCTGTCTCTCTCTGTCCCAAAAATAAATAAACGTTGAAAAAATAAAATAAAATAAAAAATAAAAATAAACATAAAAAAAAAAGAAAAATATGCAATGGATATGGAGGTCTCAGAAACATTTTAATGGTTTTTAATAACATGAGAAGACATTTAATATCACTTGTAATTAAAGATTCACAAATTAAAACTACACCAATATATCATTTTATATTTATCCAACTGGAAAGAGATAAGAATTGCTAGCAGGTTATTGTCAAGGAAGGATGTATAAAGTCATTCTTTGTGCTTTACTACAAGTGGTGGAGTGAACTGGTACATGAATCCCATACTTTTTGAGCCAGAATGTTTATCTAACAAATAACACTCACAGACATACAAAATAATGTACAAGAATATTCACTGCAGCACTGCTGATAATGTGCTGGAAAGAATTTAAAAGTCTATCAGGAAGGGACTGGGTAAAGACATTACAGCACATCTGGTAGGCAAAAAGTATGAGACAGCTCTATTTCTAATGATATGAAATAAACTGAGATACATTAGTGAATGATGCAGGCTAAAGAACAGTGTGTATAGTATGCTACCATTTATGTATGTGTGTAGGGACATACTGAATGTATGGGTACCTCTAGAAGAATTCACAAAAAAAGGGTAAATAATAATTGCTTCAGCAGAAAAAAAAAATGAGTGACTGAGTACGAAGAGAAGACTTACTTTTCACCGCAAATCCTTTTATACCTTTCAGATTTTATACTACGTAATGTATTACCTACTCCAAAAAAAGTCAACAAAGTGAAATTCTCAAGTATAAAACTGTTGACATTGGCCTTAATGTAGAACTGTCCTAGTGTCTTGGGACACTAATTATACTTACCCTTGGCCCAGGAAGAAATGAAAATCAGACCTAGGTATAGGATGTCAAAGAAAAAAACTAATCTTCAAGTTCTTTATTACATCTGACAGTCTGCCTAAACCGGCTAGGATTATTTTCTGGGGAGGCAAGAGCTCCCTTTGTGTACATTATACCATTAGTGACCACTGTATTTTTGGTCTATTAAAACTGCTAAATTATGACAATAAATTATATTAATAAACAAATAAAACTGCTGAAGATTGCTCAGGCCATGGCTATTAGTAAGTTTACAAAAGTAAGTTTTACCAAGGAACTAGCACTATATTGGCCTATTAGACTAATAATGCAAAAAACAACATACAATGAGGCTTCTAATTAGAAGAACAAGAGCTTTGTTAGAAGTTACTTTACTACAATCAGCAATTATAATTAAAAAAGAAATTAGAAAGCACTCAAATAATTGTTGAATACAGAAATGAACTATAAGCTATAAGCTAGGTGTTGTGATACTGGGCTACCCAAGATAGATTATCACTTCTTTTTTTTTTTAATTTTTTTTTAAGGTTTTTATTTTATTTTTGAGACAGAGAGAGACAGAGCATGAATGGGGAGGGGCAAAGAGAGAGGGAGGCACAGAATCGGAAGCAGGCTCCAGGCTCTGAGCCATCAGCCCAGAGCCGACGCAGGGCTCGAACTCACGGACCGCGAGATCGTGACCTGAGCTGAAGTCGGATGCTTAACCGACTGAGCCACCCAGGCGCCCCTAGATTATTACTTCTGATTTTATGGAATATACAGAAGAGTCTAATGGTGAAATAGGCATCATAGAAATAATTAATTAAAACTGTGATAAATCCTATAAAAGAGACGTGCAGAGTACATTGAGTTCCCTACACAAATCTAGGATTATCAGAAAAGATTTATCCCCAAATTGATATTTAAGCATATTCTGAAGAACTGAGGAGCTGCTTTCCAGGCAGAAGAATTAGCTACAGCATGTACAAAGTCCTCAGGTCAGCTTTGAACCTTTAAGGAATAGGGGGGGAAAAGTCAGCAAGCTAGACCATTCATAACAAAAAAGTACAAAGAAACGATGCTGGAGAAGTAGGCAAGGCCAGATCACATCTGGTTAAATGAAGATTAAAGGGAAAACAGAAGTTTTCGGGTAAGTAACTTGACTAAATTTGTTTTATAAAGATAATTCTAACTGTTGTGAGAAGAGTAGATGAGGATATACTGCTTAGGTTACATACTATATGTAGTAACAGTATAAAGAAATGCAAAGGAACAATAACTTCAACTGGTGATTATCTCTGGTAAGGAGGCCCACAATGGAGGCTGGAAGAAGGAAGATGCAAGCAGGTAAGGAAACACAGAAGACCCCAACTGTAGTGGTAATGTTTTATTTCCTAAGCTGCAAGGTGGTTAAGTATTTACTGTAGTATTACTTACTACTTTTTCTGTATTAATATCCCATATTACTGACCCCCTTTAAAAACAAGAGTGAATGAGGAAAGACCATTTATAATTGACTCTAACAGTCTTAGGACAAGGTGGCCTGCCTAGACTAGGATGGGGAGACTAAAAGTAAAGAGAAATCGCAAGAGTTGAGCCTCAGTAAGTTGTTGATAGAGCCATTTAATGAAATGGTACAATGAAGATCTAGCTTTGGAGCCAAGATCAACAGGTCAGTCTGGGCAACTCAATTCAAAGTACCTCTGAGAGTGGTTAAGTGGAGACGTTGAGTAGGCAGCTGGGATCAGAAAATAAGTTTGAACTACAGGCAAAAATTTGGGAGTAACTGAAGCCACAGAACAGATTAGATTAGAGGATCAAGACTTGAGAGAAACCATCAATTAAAGATCTGGTAGAAGAGGATGGGGCAAAAACCTGAATAGCCAGAGAGCAAGGAGGGAAAATCAGAACCCAAGAGAAAAGAGTACTTCAGAAAGGACATTTCTGAATCCAAATAAACACCTATTCTGAAATGGGCAATTAGGAATCTGAGGTCCAAGAATGAGTCAAAGGGAATTCCATAAAAATAGAAGTCCAGATCTACTTTATTCTGAACATTCCCAAAAAGAATGTTGTAACACTGTTAAGTAACAATAAATTCAGTCAAAACTGATAAATCATACAAAGATGTAGATGAAAATAATCTCTGTAAGTATATGAGTCTTGAATGAGTTAGAGATTAGAGGATAATGAGGATGTGTGAAGTTTATTCCATTTCTATAAAAGAAAAAAATTAAAAAACTTACTCCAAAATCCTATACGTTTCTTTTGTTCCAAAGATTTTAGATAATTTCCAAATTGCTAAACCTTTCAGCATGTTAAATTCAAAGTGCTCAAAATATAAACATTCTGAGGGCAAAACCCACATAGTATTCATCTTCAGCACCTAGTTCAGTGCCTAACATAAATACTTGAATGAAAGAAGAAAAAAAGAAGTTCACTAGAAGAATGAATGGCCACCAGAGTACTTTTGTCCAAATTGTGCTGGTGCTACATGCACTACAGCTTCAAAAAAACAGCTTTAACTGAGGGCTCTACTCATTCCACAGAACACTTCTTTTCTTCAGAAATAAAATGCTATCTGCAAAGAGATCTCATCCCTAGGGGAAAAAAACTGCTTTAGGCAACACATTACACATATAGGTCTAAATATCAAACTTGAGGGCTGTCAACTCCTGCAATGTTGGCGAGACTCAAGAATGTACTACCACCATATGCCAGCCAGTATTGCCTGTCTAGTCATTCAATCTAATAATTTTTTTAACGTTTATTTATTATTGAGACACAGAGCGTGAGCAGGGAAGGGGCAGAGAGAGGGGGAGACACAGAAACTGAAGCAGGCTCCAGGCTCTGAGCTGTCAGCACAGAGCTCAATGTGAGGCTCGAACTTACAAACTGTGAGATCATGACCTGAGCCAAAGTCAGATGCTTAAATGACTGAGCCACCCAGGCGCCCCTCTAGTCATTCATTCTAAAGACCTGTAGAAAACAGCAATGCTCAGACTTAATAGATCCTTACTTCCACAAAAACTAAACTCATCAGTTGCAGTAGTATGTATGAAAATTGTTGGCACTTAGCTGATAACAGTTCAGAACTGTTAAGTTTCAGGTTAATGGTATCAGCTAAGATCTGTTATCATATGTATTCTCAAACAAATGGTCTACAAAAAAACGTAATCCCATTTTTCTTTGCCTAAATTTTTAAAAAAATTTTTAACATTTTTATTTACTGTTGAGAGACAAAGTGAGAATGAGCATCAGCAGGGGAGGGGAAGAGAGGGAGAGACATAACATCTGAAGCGGGCTCCAGGCTCTGAGCTGTCAGCACAGAGCCCGACATGGGGCTCGAACCCATGGGGGCTCGAACCCACGAACTGTGAGATCATGACCTGAGCCGAAGTAGGACACTCAACAGACTGAGCCACTGAGGCACCCCTCTTTGCCTAAATTTCTATCCAATATTTCTGATAGGAGCCGCACGTTTCTATGCTACAAGCAAAGCATCAGTTAATAAAAATAAATAAATACATTTGCAAGTAAAAAAAAAAAGCACCAATTCAGAAAAAAATAAGTATGCTTCCAGTTGCACTAACTATTCAGACTCATAATAATTTAAAAAAGGGAACACCTCTCATTTATTTTGAAATGTGAACTTCAAATAAAAAAACCCCAGCTTTTTGGAACTCATCTCTGCATTGAATTAGTCATGGAACAAACCATCCATTTATTAAGAGAATGATACTCCGGATTTTAATTACGTATTTTGTATTCTAGAATCCCAATTACTGAATTGACAGGAGAGCCTGGAGCTAAGGTGGGAGGTGTGTGGCTAATCAGAGGCAGACCTTCCATCCCTTCCCTTTGGCTAATTTATACAAATAATTAAAAGGACAAAAAAGTTAAGCGGTAACAGTATCTAAGTCAAATTGTTATGTTGAAGATATGTTAATTTCTTCAATCCTTCGGATTGAAGACTAAAAGTCAATTCTACCTTCATGAACTGACTAGAAAGGTACTGGGTCCTCTGCTCCTTTTTCAGAGAATTGTGGTCTAGCACAGGTGGAAAACCAATTCTGAAGTCACACAACCTCTAAAGAAGCTAAAAGCGTTGACTTTTAGAAAGGATGTCTGCAATGCTTTGGAAAAGTGCACAACAGTTTAAGACAAGTAGTATATAATATTAAACCATTACAAATCAGGACAAGTGAAAAAGAGAGAACTTCCATATAGCTCCTATGTATTCTCTTCAAAATGTCTTTTGCTTACAACACTCTGCTCACAAACACCTGGCCAACACAATGATGCACATTTGTTTACCACAGCTTATTACATTTTACCCAGAAGAGTCAGTTCATGTTTCTTGAATTCTCCCATTATATAGCACTTAAGAAATCCAAAGCAACTGTAATACACCATACTAAATTCCAAAAAATAAAACCAACAAAAACTCCAGGAAACGAACCACAATTCACAGTGTATTTAGTCAGGAGCTCTGGAATTAAGCTTATTTTTCTGAATGCTTTTTTTAAATTTTATTTATATATTTATTTTTAATTTTCCGCATTCTTAATCTGAATACCTAAACTCTCTTTAGGGGGTAAAGAATTTGATCCCTAAATTACATTATTAAACCCCTTTTCTACACATATGTGATGTATTTGAGATATACTGTTCTCCGTTTATCAGAATTAAAATCCCTTTCATTTATACAACCTGATTTTTAAAGAGCTTTCACATATACTCACTTGAAAGTATACACAACAGGAACGTATAATAATTTTGGACTACTCAGGCACAAGATAAGACTCATTCAGAACTTATTCTAACTCGATTTACTCGATTCCACAAAGTGCAGTCTTCAGGCTAACAAAATAAAGCGTGAGCACAATGAAATCGGTACCACTGCAGGTTCTCAATCAACAGATACTCCTTCAAATGATAATCCAAACTCGCCCGCTACGCAAAGAAAAACTAATCCCACTCTTTGAAACAATCGCAGGGGAAGAGGGAAAAAACGCAAATTCTAAACCACACATTCACGTAAATCCTTTCAACTCAGCTCCAAACGCAGCCACCAACCACACAATTGGCCACAATCACAGCTTTAGCGCCTTCTCTTAATTTTGAATCTGGAGATCGAGGGGAAAACAAAACAAGTCGTCCAAAGTTTCACGAAGTGGAAAAAAATCATTTTAAGTAAAGGAAACATGTTCATCAAGAGGCGACCGCGCCATTTCCCCCCCGCCCCCCGTTTCCCTCCTTCCAGCCCTCGAACTAAATCCTGTCTGAAACACTGATGGGAGGCAGGAGTCCCGGCAGCGGTGTTAGAGGAAAAGAGTCAAACGAACCGCACGCCGCCCGAAGAGATGTCAGGCACCGAGCGTCGGGAGACAAAGACCAGCCCGCGAAGCGCCCCGGCGGCGAGGGGCGGCCCTGGCGCGGCCCTGCGCCCCTAACCGCCCCGAGGAGTTGCGAGCACCGCCGAGCGCCGCCCAAGTGCGCGCCCGGGGTCCTCCGGGCTCCCCGCCCGCCCGACGCGGCCGCCGCCGCCCTGGCCCACCCCCGGGCCGTTTCCCTCCCAATTTGGGAACCGCGCGCCCAGGGACAAAGGGGGAGGGCGCGACGGGGGCAGCGGCGGGCCGCGGGGCAGACGCCCCTCCGGGATCGGTGGGAAGTCTCGGCAGCACCCCCTCCCACCGCACTCTTCCCGGGACCCCCCATCCCCCGCGTCCCCCCGCCCCTTCTCCGGCCTCCCCACAAGTTCTCCCGCCCCCCCCGGCCCCGCCCCTTGCCCGCTTCTCAGCCGGCCCTGCGGCCGCCCCTCACCGGGCGGCGTGTTCCCCCGGAGCCGCCTCCTCCGCCGGGCCTCGGCCCGTCCCGCCGGCCGCCGCCTCATGTGCCCCGCGTCGCCATCGCCTTCGCCGCCCCCCGCGCGTCTCCTCCAACTCTCGCCGCCGCCGCCCTCGCCTCAGTCTCCAGCCGAGGCCGAACCCGCTCCCGCCGCCGCCTCCCGCTCCCGCCGCCCGGACCCACGGGGAGGCGCCTGCGCACTACGCTCCGCGGTGGGGGTGGGGGCGTCCCGCCGCGGCCTGGGAGCAGGGGGCGCGCGGCACGTGGCGCTCGGGTGGGAGGGGGCGCCCCGGAGCGCGCGGGCGGCGGCGCGAGCGTCCCAACTTTCTGCGGTCGGGCCCTCGCGCGCTCCCGGGCGGTCCCGGAGGTGCAGAGCGTGTGTGTGCCACCCGCGTGGAGTCCGGACCCGGGTGGGCGCAGACCTCGCCTCCCGCACAATTCATTCCTCCCGCTTGGTTCTCGGGACGACAGCCCCCCGGCGCGCAGTGCCTCACTTGGGCGGGCTACGAACGGCGCCGTGAGGACACGCCTTACCTGGGCATTTTAGGTTGGTCCTGCGAGCTGGGGAGTTGTCTTCCGTGCGCTCCGCGGAGGCCTGGGTCCAGTGTGACACATCAGGATGCTGATGCCCCGTTCTAGGTTCTGCTCCTCCGGGCCCTCGTCGGGTTTACCGTCCTAGCTCTGCGTCGTGGCTTTTAGTGGCGCTCTGGATACTTTTGAGGTCCTGGACTTCTCAGATTAGCAAGACCCTAATAGGCCATTTCCTCTTAACCCCTTGCATCCCAGCAGGATCCCATTCAAAGGACCTTCGGGAGATTTGCATGGGAATCTCCAGTCTTAAACTTGCTCCAAGGAATCTGAAAATTCAAATGCTTTAAGGACAGCGAGTCCATGCGTGACGACCGAAGGCGTACTAAGGAGAGTACTTTGTATAGTGTTCGACGACTCCTGTACTCCTGAATTATCTCCTTTGACCGTCACTGTACAAAAGGATAGGCTTCCATTTTACCCTTTTGACCAGAGAGGAGATTAAGCTCTAACAAATGAGGTGACTTGTTATAGGTCAAACGTTCCCACCTCTCAAGCCAGGCCGGAACTAACGGCTGGTCCAGAGGGCTGGGCATCTGGCCCACTGACCAAAGTTGTTTGGCCAGCACGTTTTCTGAAAGTATGATTTAACTGCCAAAAATTTTAAATCCAGATTTTTGGCTTCTCTCTAGTGAAAGAAAAAAATTGCTCCCTTTGAGCCTCTAGGTTCATTGGGCAGCTACTTCTGAGTAATTTTTGTTTATTTCAACTTAACTGCTTGAGTCCATTTCATTACCTGCTTGGCCTCTGTATTTAAGTTCTCCTCCCCACCCTGCCCTGCCCTCTGCCTCCACTTTCCATGCCTCAGTCGTCCCCAGGCCCCTTCATTACCACATTACCTCTCTACAAATGTTTTTAAAATGACAAGTGTAAAGACCCTGTAAATATAGGAAAATACGATAAAAGAAAATGTCAAACTAAACGCAACAGACATCACTGTATAAGCTGATTGAAATATTAAAACTAACATCCTGCTAGTGCCACTATACATTGGAACAAATTGCTTTGGAAAATGGCAATTATCTGCTAAAGCTGAACATATGAATACAGTATGATTTTGCAGTTCCATGGGAATTCCACAGAAATATGTACAAATGTTTGCCCAGATACATGTATTAAAGTATTCATAGCAGCACTATTTGTGCTGGAAACCACCCCAAGTGTCCAACAACTGTACAAAGGATAGATAAAATGTTATATTCACACAATGATCCCTTATGCGACAATAAGAATGAACAATCTACAATCACACACGAGATAGAGGAATCTCACAAAACTTTCCATTTATATAAAGTTCAGAAACAGCCCAAAGTATTCTGTGCTGTTAGGAGTAAGGATAGTGGTTACCTTGGGGGAAGGATAGGCACCCGGGAGCATGAGGGAGCTTCTGGGGGGACTGGTCCTGTTCTAGATCAGGATGCTAAATGCACAAATGTGTTCAGTGTTCACATCTGAGCCGTATACATTTGATAGTGCACTTCTTCGTGGCATAGTAAGACTTCAATAATAACCTTTAAAGTGCTATATTAAAATATGGGGCACCTAGGTGGCTCAGTCAGTTAAGCGTCCAACTCTTGATTTTGGCTGAGGTCAGGATCTCACATTTTGTGAAATTGAGCCTTGAGTCTGGCTCTGCACTGACAGCTCGGAGCCTGTTTGGGATTCTCTCTCTCCCTCTCTCTCTGCCTCTCTCTCTCTCTCTCTCTCTCTCTCTCTCTCTCTCAAATAAATAAATAAACATAAAAAACATTTATACATTTATAAAGTGTGTTAAGACATTTGATTATAGGGGCACTGTGTGGCTTATCCAGTTAACGTCCAAGTCTTGATTTTGGTGTTGGGCTCTGTGTGGCAATGCAGAGCCTACGTGAGATTCTCTGCTTCTCCCCTGCTTGCTCACTCGCTCTCTCTCTCTCTCTCAAAATAAATGAATGAACATAAAAACACTTATATATGTATATATTGTATATAAAATAATATGTGAATAAGCATGTATTATATACTGTGTATAAATAATATATATTAAATGTTCATTAGGTATTATTATCCTATAAATTCATGGATGAAACTGCTGAGGAAGGCTTCCTACCTTTTAGCATTGCCCATTCTTCATGGAGATTTGGAACAATACCCTTTCTTCCTTCCTTTCTTTCTTTCTTTCTTTTTGAGAGAGAGACAGCATGTGAGCAGGGGAGGAGCGGAGAGGGAGAGCGGGAGATACAGAACCTGAAGCAGGGTCCAGGCTCTGAGCTGTCAGCACAGAGCCCGACCCGGGGCTCGAACTCATGAACTGTGAGATCATGACCTGAGCTGAAGTCGGATGCTCAACCGACTGAGCCACCCAGGCGCCCCAGAACAATACCCTTTCTATATTTGTTACCTTACTACCAAACCTGTAGCCCTGTCTCTTCTGGTAGAGAAACCTTTTAAAGGTGGAAATAATGAGACCCAAGGAAGCTAAGCTGTTTTACCTCTGGATAGTTAGAAAACAAAACAAAACAAAACAAATAAAATGCTTCTCTCTTCTATCACTTTGCCAGCTAGTAACATCTCTTAATTCAGTTATAGGTGGGAAACTGAGGCCAGAAACCCGAGCCAAAGTGATGTGGTTTGAAGTGTTGGGGTTTGAAGCCGATAGCCAAGAAAGAATTCTTGAGAGGTCTTCAGTGCAAAATGGTGATTTTATTAAAGCACGGGACAGGACTGTGGGCAGACAGAGCTGCACTGGGGTCGTGACACGTAACTGATTATATACCTTCAGGTTGGGAGGCAGTTAGGGATAGAGTAACTCTCTAAGGTATTTTGGAAACAAGTTTTCCAGGACCTTGAGGGGCTAACTGCTATTAGGAAATGGTCATTTATTACTGTTTCTTAAAACCTCAGTCAAGAAACCCTTCAGATGTATATCAGGGGGCCATAAGGTTGGACTATGATTGCTAACATATATCTTGGTGGCAGGAGGCAGGGGAGTAGAGATAAAGGAAGTTTCCAAAGGAACTTTTAATTTCTTTTTTAATGCTTAATTATTTTTGAGACACACACACACACACACACACACACACACACACACACAGAGTGCAAGTGGGGGAGAGGCAGAAAGAGAGGGAGACACAGAATCCAAAGCAGGCTCGAGGCTCTGAGCTGTCAGCACAGAGCCTGATGCGGGGCTCAAACTCATGAAACATGAGATCATGACCTGAGCCAAAGTGAGACACTAACCGACTGAGCCACCCAGTTGCCCCCCAAAGGAATTTTTATATGTTAAAGTAGACCTACAGGATCCTGGGGTGGGGGTGGGGGATGTTAAGCTAAGATTCCCTTTTGCCCTTAGCAAAGTGTCATCATCGAGGCAGCTGAGCCCCTAGAGGAAGGTCACTGACTGTTCAAGGCCTTGCCAATGGACTGTAGGCAGTAAGGAAATTTAATTTTTCATTTGTCTTTGTTTCCCACATCAAGGGGATCTCTGATCCAGGGAGTCACCAGGGTCTGGAGCAAACCAGGGCAGCTATTAGAATGTGAGTTTTCTGAGGGCAGGACCACTGCCTGCCTCTCAGTTTCTGGACCAGAGCTCAGCACATAGTAGGTGCTTAGCAAGTATATGCAGAGTGAAGAGTGAGTGATTGAAAGCTTGCCATGGCTAGCACAAAAAGGCAGGCTACTGGAGGGAAGGAAAAAAAGCCTCAAGCTTCAAACAGGGAAATGGGTCTGGTTTCCAAGCCTCTGGCAGAGAGGAATGGAGTCGGGTGCTGTGAGAACCGCATCGCTTTTTATTCACATGGGGCCCAGGCAGGAAAGGATCAAAATCCAGTCTGAAAACTTGAGAGTCACCCTGGGGCTCTGTGGTTTGGGAACCGTAGGGTCAACTTGAAGACTGCAGTGTGTCACTATTTCCATTACACATTTTCCAGGGTCCCCACTTGGCCAGTAAACTCAGAGTAGATTCTCCTCGTGTCCTGGGGGATGGGAGCAAAGGCTCAGAGAGGTACGGTTTTGTCAAGCTAAGGTTGTTTTTCCCTCAAGCAAAGCATTAACGTTAAGATAGTAGGGAGTTCCTGGAGAAATGTTTTACCCTGCCAGCCTCAAGTTATTTGTCAACGGGCTACAGGTTATAAGGAAATTTAACTTTATCTGCCATTTCCTTCTGCCTTTGTTTCCCACATCAGGTGAGACCCCCACCGCCGGTTCCCTGAGCCCAGTTAGCAGTTCCTGGGTATTAATGCAGAATTTTAAATTAAGGTCAATTTGCTTGCAAATGAAGAATAAGTGAAGTGTGCAGGAGCTGGGGGAGGGAGGAGAGAGGGGGGAGGTGGGAGAGGTCCCATTCTGGTACCATCCACCAGGCAAGGACTTTTGGATGCCCAACACTCTCTGTGTTGGTGAGAAGGAGTGGGGTAGCTGCACAGTCATTGAATTTCTGCAAGTTCGCTCTGCCCAGCTGTTTGCACTTGTTTACTCTTATTTCTAAGATGGTGGGAGAATGTGATGGTGAAATGTACATGGGGGCACCTGGGTGGCACAGTTGGTTGAGTGTCCGTCCGACTTCGGCTCAGATCACAATCTCTCCGTTCGTGAGTTCAAGGCCTGCATTGGGCTTGCTGCTGTTCGTGCGGAGGACGCTTTGGATCTCCTGTCACCTTCTCTCTCAAAAATAAACATTGAAAAAAAAGAGAAAGAGGGGGGTGCCCGGGTGGCTCAGTCGATTAAACGTCCGACTTGAGCTCAGGTCATGATCCCACGGGGTCTGTGAGTCTGAACCCCACATAGGGCTCTGTGTTGACAGCTCAGAGCCAGGAGCCTGCTTCCGATTCTGTGTCCCTCATGCTCTGCCCCTCCCCTGCTCGTGCTTTCTGTCTCTCAAAAATGAATAAATGTTAAAAAAAAAAAAAAAGAAAAGAGAGAGAGAGAACTGTACACGAAGTCACATTATTCCTTGATATGTTAGTTTTCCACTGGAAAGCGGTCTATAGTGGTTAACTTATTGGTTGGATGGGTCAGTCATTTACTTGCTCTCTGAGCCATGGTTTCTTCATCTGTTAAATGGGGATGAGATCCATCTGTTGGGATTGTTGTGAGGATTAAGTAAAATATGTAAAGTGCGTAATCCTTGTAGGCTCCAAAAGGCATTAGCTCCTTCCCACAGTGTTCTTTAGAGGAAGCCAGGTAATTTGGGTATTCAAAAGCACGCAACATAAGGATCTTAGCAAAATGTTTCCCATCTCTGGAGCATCAATTTGTCATCTGAGACAGGTGTGTGTAAATACACAGCTCCAAATTGGTCCTTCACAAGATGTGATTCTATGTCAGCCTCACTACAGTCAGATGCAGCCTTCCAGTTGCTATATCCACCCTCTTAGGAGCTTTTTAAGATTTTACCTTTAAAAAAAAAAAAACAAAACAAAACATTTTATTTATTTGTTTATTTATTTTGAGAGAGAAGAGAGCATGCGTGCCGAGGAAGGGCAGAGAGAGCATTCGGAGCAGGCTCCAGGCTCAGCGTGTGGAGCTTGACCCGGGTTCCATCTCAGTACCGTGAGAACACGACCTTGAGCAGTAAACAAGAGGTGGAGGCTTAACTGACTGAGCCACCCAGGCGCCCCTATTTTACCTTTGTAAGCAGGCCCCATACCCAAAATGCGGATTGAACTCAAGACCCTGACTGAGCCAGCTAGGAGCTCCCCGGAGCTTTTTAAATACGTGCATAGTCTCCCAGAAAGATAAGTGGTACCAAAGGCACTTTCCTGGCCCCAGGCCCGTGACTCTTGGGGTGTCCTTGGAACCCAGTGCCTGCTTTTAGGGGGAGGATGTCTTACCCTCTCTACCCCGGGCACTTTCTAGAGGGTGCCTCAGTCTAGCCATGTTGTCTGGAAACTTCCACTGCCCCAGCCTGTTTCTGTTCCCCCCACTCTTTGCACCTCAAGTCCCTGAGACACTACTATATATGGGCTAATGTTTTCTCTCCTGTGATTCCTCCAGCCCTTCAGCCTGGGTCCTCCCCATTCCAGGCCCAACTCAGATCTTCTGTTCCTTATCCAGTTCATTCTTCAGCATCGCCTCCCTCACAGCACTCCTCAGCTCAAGGCAAAAGAGCTGCTGGCCCTCTCTCCCCTGTCCTGGCCCTCAGCTCCCTGGAGCTATATATAGCACAGCGGTGCCTTAGATTGTATAGAGCTTCAAGTCCTGGCCACCCCTCCTCCCAACAGAATGGGGAGAATGAGCCCAAAGCTTCCTGTTAGGGTGGGGAAGCCAGAGAAAGGAGGTTGGAGAGGGACAGGAGTGTGCTGAATTTGGACCACCCAGAACGTGGTAACCTTTCTATCTGTTGTCAGAGACTTTCCACTTCTCCCCCAGCCTCTACCCGTTTCCTGACACTTGCTCATTTGGGAGGAAGAGGAGCAGGCAGCATGGAGGGAAATTCTAACCATTTGGGGAGATGCTACCTCCGTTTTACAGATGACGACACAGACTCAAAAGAGGTTGAGTGATAGAAGACCAAATATTCAGAGAGTGGCCAAGCAGCTAACTGACCCCACGTCTGACTCTGACTCTGGCCTACACTCCGGATTCGTTAAGTCTGTCCACATCACTCAATTGAGACCCCTCGAAATTAGAATGTCTCGGGGTGTGATGTGACCTGGAAGAAAAAAAAAGGCCTACGACATAAATGACTATGGAGAAATGCTTAAATAGCAATAATTATTGAAGACTTGGCCTATTAACAAAAATGTTATAATTTATCTTATCTGTTTACTGAAGCAGGACTCTACAGAAATCTGTTCCTTGAAGTTTTGGTTACTGTGTGCTCTCAGGAGTAAAAAGCAATTTTATTTCTTCTATTTCAAGACTTTCCCTCTGCTTAATAGTCCTCCCATTCGTCCAGAACAGTGAGATTTGATTTTAGGAACAATTAGAAGTCTGGTTCTTTTTTCTGTCACTTATTGTGACCTGGAGTGGGACATTTAACCCAAGCCTCAGTTTTTCATCTGTGAAAGGGGAATAACAGTACCTACCTTACAGAGTTATGAGGATGCAATAAAATAACCTCCTTAAAGCAATTAGCACACTTCTTGCCCCATAGGTGCTCAGAGAACCATGGCAACTATGTCTATTATTATTTTCTCAATTCTGGGCTGAGATGCTGTAGGAGCATCAACAGAATCCCAACAAGAAGGGAGAACTTCTCAATTAAATTGAACTTTGCCCTCTACAGCTTGGCCCCTGTTCTACAAAGGGCTTGGAGTTGATTCTGATTCTTGCTCTATGTCATCCAGGCATTTCCATCCCCCTACCTCTGGCCTAGACCAGCCATCTCTTGAGAATTCAGGTCACTCTTGGGACCAGGAGAGGCAGCCTGGGAGAGTGTGTGTGAATGACTGGGAGGAGAGTTCCCATGGACGCTGGGGATATGTGAAGGCTCTGGGGAGCTGCTGTGACCCTGGGTCTCTTCCTAGAGCAGTGAGTGCTGGAGAGAGAAAAGAAAGCCATCAGCTGCTGGACAGATTTTCTGTGCTGTAAAGCCCCTTTAGGACAGGCACATGGGGCTGAGTATCTAGGGTAAGAACAAAGCACTGGGATAGAGTGGGATTCTCCGTAGCGTACGTCAATCTTTTCACTCCTGCTTAGCAAGAAGGTACTTTCCTCTTCTCCGAATCCAGGATGCTGAGATTGATTAGCACTCCTAAGCTTCAGCCTCAATGGAGAGGGTTTCTGCTTAGCCAGCCCCTGGGAAGTAGGCTAGGAGTACAAACTCTGGAACCAGTCAGACCTACATTCAGATGCTGACACTGCCATTTACTAGCTGTGCACCTTGGAGATCATTTAGCCTCTCCGAAGCTCAGTTCCTTCCCTACTGTATAGAACATTTGAAAGGTCTGAAAAGTAAATACCTCAAACAGAATAGGTGGTAAGCCTGGCCACTTGTCACCTCTGTCCCTAGTGAACATCATCCCCCCTCTCCCCATGCCCCCGTCCCCCACCTGTAGTACAAGGATCCCTGGAGATGCGAGGTAGTCCTAACGGTTACAAATTGGATGAATCTCCCTGGTCCAGAAAGCATCCTTGAAAAGGATCAAGACCAAGACCAGAGGGCCTGCCTCCCACAATTGGGGCATTTTATTTACAGCCCACTTTGTTCACGAGTGTTTGAAGCAGTATAGCTTGGGGGAGAAGCCATGATCTCTGCCCTTCCTTGCCTCGGTATTCCGATCTCAGTTCTCTGTATCAAGTTCCTGTTTGATCCAGCCCCTTACATCCATGGGAATTACTGGACTGAATCTAGTTAAGGGCTCCTGCCATGTGATCTTTCATTACTTTCTAGTGCATGGAGCTCTGGCCTGGAACTCAGCAAATGGGGGGTTAAGACTGATGCCCTGGCCTATCTCCTCCCCTCTCCATTCCAGACTTCAAAGTCCACAGAAAGCTTGCTTCCCTGACCCCACAGTGGCAGCTCCAACATCAGCTCCTGATCGGTTCAAAACAGCAGATGCTGAGCCCTGGCCGGGCTGCTTGCACTCTACTTTCTAGCCATCTCCTAGGGTAAGCACCAGCATGTTAAGAAAGTGTGGGGCCGACAGTCCTTGCTCCTCCAGGAGAGAGGCACCTGGAGGTCGCCTCACGCAGGGCGTCTGTCTCACGGGTTAGACCTAGAAGGCACCCCACAGGCAGAAGCCCTCGTCTACGGACCAGGACTCTGGGACTCTGTCTAGTTTGTGATCAGAGCAGATGTTTACTGGGGGGTTAGCAAGTAGAGCAATAGGGGTCACCGGCCCAGGGAGGGAGGCAGGGGGCTGGCAATCGCAAAGAACCTGGCAAGAAATGGAAACGGGAGCAGTTCAGGGACCAGAATTAGTTCTGTTAGTATTAATGTCCAAAATCTATGCTAAACTATTCACAAATCAATGTCCAATTATTTTAATTTTTGGCTCTGGTGACTTGGTAACCAGTGCTGGAACACTGTCTGGGATGGCCTGCTTCCCTGGGGCCAGACCTGCTCTGTGGGATCTGCAGCTCCCAGAGGAGCAACCCTCACAGACTCCAGGCCAGTGGGGGTCCCAAGGCTCAAGGCCTGTTCCTCTCGCCCTCATCTGTGGATTTTTCCAGCTGCTTTTCTTGACCCAAGGATCACATAGGGATACAGATGGAAGGAGGGGGAAGCAGGGAAAACAGGCAGAATGAGCTGGGGAAGAGGCAGACGTGAGGAAGAAGGGATGGCAGTAGTGGTCCAGCCATATGAGACAGGACACTTGGGACATCTTCTCAAGTAGGGGCTGTGTTGGGCATGGTAAGAGAGGTTCTTAGCAGGCAACTCCCCCCCTTTTCCCCCAAGTTGAGGAGAATTGGGAGTTCCTGTTATGAGGTGCCTCCTTGTAGGACCGGGCTGAAACCTCAGAGCCCCAGCTGCTAACATCTGGAGCCAGGATCATGTCTGCTAACAAAGGCTGGTGGGTACCACCTGAAGGCGAAGACAGTGTGTCTGAGAAGTTCCTGAGGAAGACCAGGGAGTCTCCGCTGGTGCCTGTAGGTGAGTGGTAAAGTAGGGAATGAGGGGCCTTCTCTCACGGAAAAGGTCTCCTAGCCCTTTCAAAGGAAGCAGAGGACTCAAGTGTCCTGCCCACGGAACAGCCAACATCTAGAAGAGTGAACCGGCAGCAAAGGTGCCAAGGGAAGGGACACGCCTGACAAGGAGTCTGGATGGGTGGAGGTGGTGGCCAACTGACGGCCTGGGGTGCAGGGAAATGGGGGGCATCAATACCAGCATCAGGATGGGAAAGAGCGGTCTGGTGTCTCCCAGGGCTTCCTTTCTCCAGGCCCTGGGAGAAAAGAAAAGTAGCTGTGGGAGCCAACATGGCTGGAGGAGGGTCCGGAGCAGAGCAAATGGGGGGTGGGGGAGGCCCGTGATGGGCTATTTGTATGTAGAGGGCTCACTGGAGATAGACAGCCACTTTGAAAATGCCATTGGGAGTAAACAACTCATGGTCTCCCACCATGAAGCGGCACGGAAATAGGGGTTTATCCAGATGCCCAGCCTGCCCGGCCTGCAAAGGGTCTCATCAGGGGAGCCATATGATCGGTGACTGAGGCCCAAAGGTCATGTTCTCTGCCTACAGGCTTGGGAGGCTGCCTGGCAGTGGCAGCATACCGGATTTATCGGCTGAAGGCTCGTGGTTCCACCAAGATGTCCATACACCTGATTCACACCCGAGTGGCAGCGCAGGCCTGTGCCGTGGGTGCGGTCATGCTAGGTGAGGGGCTGGTGGGGGTCACAGAACGAAAACGCAGCTTGTTAGACAAAATCTGGCTGTGAGTCCTGATGGTTAAAGGACCATGATTTCAGTCCCAGCAGGCTCCACAGCAAGTGGAGGTTTGGGTGAAACCCTCAAACCAAGCCATTTTCAGGGGTCCCTGCTTGGCCTCCTGTCCCAGGCCCGTGGGGATGGTGCACAGTTGGTTTTATGGCAGTCTGTCCTGAGAGGTGAGAAAAGTCACACAGCACAACACATGCTGAATTTCCCTTCCTCTGTGGGTCAAGGGGCAGACAGCTACTTACTAGCTGTGTGACCGTAGACAAGTCCCTTTATCTGAGCCTCAGTTTCCCCATGTGCAACATGATGGTAAGCACCCTGGCTTGCCGACCTCACAGGTTGCTGTGGGGTTTCTCAGAGAGGTAATCTACACGGAAGGGCTCTGCAGGTACTTGTAGCAGCTACTGAGAGCTAGAGCAGAAAGGGAAGCTGAGCAGGGAAGCTGGACCCTCAGGGGAACGGCTGCAGTCAGGCTCCTGGGAGAGCCAGAGGATGGCTGCAGGGTTCGGTGTTACGGGCTGTTTTCCCTTCTCCTTCCTGCAGGTGCTGTGTACACGATGTACAGAGACTACATCAAAAGAACAGCACCGGGTGCCGGGGAGAAGTAGGATTCCTGTAGGGCCCGGGGCAGCCAGAGCCTCGTCCATCAATCCCTGGTACGTTCCTAATAAAGCATTTTGAGGAAAATCAAGTCTCTCCTTCACACGGGGCAGAGCAGAGTTAGGGACCAGTAGTGGCTGGTGTGTGTGTGTGTGTGTGTGTGTGTGTGTGTGTGTGTGTGTGTGAGAGAGAGAGAGAGAGAGAGAGAGAGAGAGAGAGAGAGAGAGAG